>NC_142710.1:3352142-3502500 GCF_055471065.1 Atractosteus spatula
AAAAAAAAACAACGTTTTAACTCCGTTAATTGTTAATTTACGTTAATTATATGAATTAATTACTTAGATACGTGTCCAGTGACAGGACTTCTCTTCTTACGGTCGATTGTTGAAACAGGTGTAAAAACACAAAGTGCAGACAGTGCATCAAGACAATATACAGACAGTAGACAGTGTACAAGTAAACAGTTCTAATGTAAACGATGCAGACATGTAAACAATGACTGCAGATGTGCAATAAATAAAATTACATTAATTTCGTGTGGTCCGAGGGGCATGGCCAACTGTGTTCGCCACTCGCACGGCTATCCTGGGGACTGAAGAGAGCTGAACTGAAGGAAATTCGTATTCAAATACAGTGCAAGTTTTCAATTTGTTCTGGCACTTCTGGATCTTCACTAAAGATATTTGTTGTGTTCTTGAGTGTGATGGGACCGTGCACTGGTGGCTCTCGAGGGAAAACAGGGTTTCCCCCGGTTGTGGAGCAATTCGGGGGTTCAGAGAATAAGTTGTCTGGGCGCTTGTAACGGTGCGCTAAAACAAAAATCTCTGCGATGAAGCGCTACAGATGCACTTACATTTAGCGCACTGCTGACACAACTGTAGCCTCTACACATGACCGAAAGAGCGACGTGTTCGCCTGATCGTCTGAAGGATCTCCCCACGAAGCTCTATCATTCATCAGTGGAAGCAGAAGCCCTTAGAATACGAGACACGTTCACCTTCAAACCCGCAGCCGCTGGACTCGCTTGTCTCGGGACTAATGCCCGAATCGCGTTAGTAGCTCCGTGTCCTTATCCGGTCTCTTTCAAATTACGAGGGACGTTCAGTTATATACTGTGCGAACAGGAGAGACCCTATATTAACGGGTCCTGCATATTCATTTACTGATCAGATGAATTGAAATGTTCTGATTCACAGCTCCTGCAGTTCATGCTCAGGGCTGAGCTCGCGAGATGTTGTAGAAGCATTTTCGGTGTGCAGTACTTAGTGCTTCCTTCACTGGTGCTCTAAGGAGAAAAGATAAGAGATATCTGTGCTATATTTATTATATTTCTATATTTTTATACTGATAAGGAAGAGCTGTGCGTATCAGGAGGGGATTTCGAACCCACGCTTCCAGGGGAGACCGCGACCTGAACGCAGCGCCTTAGACCGCTCGGCCATCCAGACTGCTGAGAAGTCTGCCAGCCGGTCCTATGAGACACCGCGACCCCACTACGTTTCTCGAGTATCACACTGGTATTAGAAATACAGCGAGACTCCGGCATTCAGATCTGTCGCAGATGCGCTGGGTTTTATAAGCAAAAAAGTGTTTACGAAGAAGGTGAAATACTGCTGTGTATTTTACTCATTTTTAGCCGCCACTGCCGGCTATACACAATATGATAATATTGCAAATATCGTATTATTTTCCGCTGCAAACAATTCCTAATAGGTTCCAAACTATAAGGCAAACAATTCCTATATAACAATTCCTTATATATTCACACCTGAAGAAGGCTCCACAGCCGAAACGTTGTGTTCTCTTTCTTCCTCTTTTTCAGCATGGAATAAACCTATTACTTGTTCCGTATAGTTACAACATTTCATCTTAATATTCCATATTAAGTGGATTTAAAGATGATGAACAGTAGGAAAGCAGATTAAATGAAGACTCAGGAAAACACAAAAAAATCTAAAGATGGTTTCTTTGCGGGATGTGTCCCTCATTGATTTCTAGTCCCCAATGGATTTCTAGTCCAGCGCCTTAACCACTCGGCCACGACTACACGAACATCACCTTAAATCTGTTTTAAATCCACTTCATATGGAACATTAATGTGGAGCATAACTGAAGGGAATTGTTGGTAGTTGACTACCCCTTTGGAATAGTAGTCAGATTAGTGGGGAAAGGAAATGTATATAAGATCTCTCTCCCTGCTTCAGAAACTGTCATCACACTGGAGAGAAGTTACATGTGTCCACACGCGCTTCTGACAGGAATCACAATAACAGCGCAGACCATCCTCGCAGGGAAATTTTAAAAACTCTACAGTTCAGACACCTACACCTACTGATATTCGATCTTAAATTAAGGTCTGCTTCCTTTGACTGTCTTGTTATGCAAGGAGTGTTAGACCCAAGTGCTCGTTTATTAAAGTCCGAGATCCTGACTGATTTGACTTTATACCGATAATTAGCAGCAAATTAATGAAGAAAACAGAAACACGAGAAAAAAACTGCTGCACACATGTGGCCAGTCTTAAATGAGCTGTGTGATCTGCTGCTGTCAGACGTGCTTCTGTGCTAAACGCACAAGGACAAAAACAGCCCGGAGATTCCGATCGAGTACTGGGCTGTGCTTTTCTCCCTTGGAAAGGTCACGCATTCCACGTGCAAGAACACGCGTGCATGAGCGAACATGAGCCGTCATGAATCATTATTTTTAAAACGCGCGAGTGGAAACCGTGTTTTTCACGGACTAAACATGTCGTATTGGGCGTGGAAGAGAAGAACACGCGTGTGTGTGAGTGAACGTCTCACGCCCCATCTGTGAAGAGCCCCAATCAGCATCAATCCCTGCCCCGTGTGAGGATCGAACTCACGACCTTCAGAGTATGAGACTGACGCGCTACCTACTGCGCTAATGAGGCTGGAAGAGGAATGAGCTCCAGGTCATGTCGAAATGAACATTATTTCTATGAACATTATTTCCGTGTGACTGTTGCAACTCAGACCATATTCCCCCAAAAGATTAAAACGCCGGGCTGAAGAAAAGGGAAGATCTCATCTTCATAACTCACCGGACAAGAGACCAGAACACCACGCGAAGTCATATAAAGCGCATTAAACTGATGACCACAAAACTTTGAACCGTACATAGGGCAAACAACGTTCAGAAATTGAGTAAAAAGCAAGCGGGAGTTATGACCAAGCAGTCTGAGTGTGGATCGTGTCGTGGGTGACGGGGGAAAAATGTCTCCCACTTTCATCATTCCATCCCGGAGTGGATTAGAAAGGAGACAGAAATGAAACCGGTTTCCCTCTGTGCGTCTTCCAGGCTGTAATACGCGCGCTGCCTGTTCACGGGCGACGTGGCGGACTGACCGCTGTGGCCACCAGGTGTCGCCAAAGACAAGTCAACACTGGAATGAACGAGCCAGAGCTCAGTATCTGGTGTTTCTTCTTCGTTTCGTAGTTTCTGTTAATAACAATACTGCGTGTAGGAGAAATGAAAGCAAGAAATTAGCTGTAAAATACATTTAATGTTTCAAAATATCTCATGGTATATATGAACAATTTCAGTTCGTTTAAGTGATTCTACCTTGTCATAATCATGATAATACAGTTACACAGTGTATCAAATACTGTGTTGACATTTGTATTTGTATAAGCCAAGCTGAAGGAGCGGTCTGTGGCCTTCAACTCTGGAGACCCTGGGCTGTACAGGAAAGCCAGGTGTGACCTGGAGAGGGCCGTCAGACATGCGAAAAGGGACGACAGAGACAGGCTTGAATCACAATGTGGGGGCATTAACACAGCGCACCTCTGGAATGGCCTGAGGGCTGTCACTAATTATAAAGGACAAATGGGTGTTAAAACAACAGCTGATGATTCATTGCTTGACCAACTAAACAACTTCTATGCCAGGTCTGATGCTCACAACACAGACCCTTCACCCAGAATGCCCAGTGAGCCTGGGGAGTTTGTGCTGCAGCTGTCTGAACAGGAGGTACGGAGAGCTTTCGGACAGGTGGAGCCACACAAGGCTGCGAGCCCTGATGGCCTCACCTCCTGTGTTTAAAAGGCAGGCAGAGCACAGCTGCCCCCTGTCTTCACTGTAATATCTAACATGTCACTATCCCTGTCTACTGTCCCACTGTGCTTCAAGAGAACTACTATCGTGCCCCTGCCTGAGGCAACCAAGGTGTCGTGTCAGAATGCCTACCGCCCGGTGGCACTCACCTCAGTAGTCATGAAGTGCCACCGGCACAGAAGAAACTGGTGAGGGGACACATCAGCAGTATTGTCCCGGACTCCCTGGACCTCCTGCAGTTTGCTTATAGGAATAATAGGTCAGTGGACGATGCTGTCTCACTGGCCCTTCACACCACCTGGACAAGAGGAGCACCTGTGCCAGGATGTTATTTATTGACTTCAGCTCAGCCTTCAACACAACTGTGCCAGGCACGCTGGTGGTCAAGCTCAGGGATCTGGACCTCAACAACTCCATCTGCAACTGGGTCCTGGACTTCCTGACAGGCAGACCCCAAGTGGTGAGGACTGGAATCAAAACCTCATCCCCTCTGATCCTCAACACAGGGGGACACACTGCTGCCTGAGCCCCTGGCTGTATTCTCCATTTACACACGACTGTGTGGCCAGATTTAACAGCAACCGCATCACCAAGTCTGCTGATGACACCACAGTCATCGGTCTTATCAGCAACAGTGATGAAACGTGATGGAGTGGTGCCACAACAAGAACCTCACACTTCACATCGCCAAAACATAAGAGATTATAGTGGACTTCGGGAGGCACAGAGGACGTCATACACCCATAATCATTCAGGGGGCTCCAGTTAAAACTGTCAGCACCTTCAGGTTCCTCAGCCTCCAGATCACTGAGAGGCTGAGCTGGCCAGAGAACACTGCTGCCATCCTCACTAAAGCCCACCAGCGCCTTCACTTCTTGAGACAGTTAAGGAAGTGGGGGATGAGCAAGACAACACTTACTAATTGTTACTGTAATCCGATTGAGAGTGTCCTGTCTGGTGGTGTTACGGTGTTGTATGGTGGAGCCACAGTACAGGACAGAACAGCCATACAGAGGGTTGTGAGGTCTGCCCAGAAAATCACTGGGAACGAGCCACCCTCCATCGACCAGATAGATCTCGACCACTGCCACAACTGGGCTCGAGCTATACTTCAGGACCCAATTCACCCGGGCCATGATCTGTTTTCACCCCTGGGGTCTGAGAGATGGATTTTGAATAGATTCAAAAACAGTGTCTTCGCCCAAGCAGCCCGCATCTTAAACAGCTCATATTCGCACCTGCACTGTAAGGTACTGCGCTGTCTGCACTGTGACCTGTCTAGGCTGTATTAAAACGTCTATTGTCTAAATTTATTGTCCATGTCTGTTTGTCATTTGTGCCTATTTTTTTTTCTGTACTGTTACTGGCTACAGCTGAACGAGTAAGCATTCCAATACACTTGTTGTATATGGCAAATAAAAAAATCTTGAATCAAAAATTCATAAACGATTTCAGCAGCTTGCTCTTTATTACGTTTCATATTCCTCACAGTCATGTAAAGTATATACATATTCATATGCTGTAGACTGTGTATATATATAGTTTCTCATATACAAGTGTGATTTGGGCTTGAAACATGTCATCTGGTAATGGAGCGAACAGCCGGCGATACCGGACAGCCCTTCCCTCCTGTGAGTCCTGTTGAAGCGAAGCTCTGCTGTGCTGTACTCTCACCCGCTGTGTGCTCGGCACTAACTGGATTATATAATAATGGGTTGAAAGCGACACACTCTGACGTGGGTTTAATTAAGATTGACTCCTGTGTGTTAGAAAATAAATAATCAATAAAATACATCGCAGACGTTCTCCTGTTTTAACAGGTTTCCCGTGGAAGGGTTAAGTTACAGTTGTATAAATTGAAAACGTGGCGGTGAGATGTCACACAGATGTTACAGCGGTCAACGCAAAGTCCACACAACATTGCAAGTGAGACAGGAGTCTGTCCTCTCTAGTACATAGAGCGCAAAAGTTGCAAGATCCGGGCATCGATCACGCTTTGAATTGATGGGGAGACTGGTAACTTTTTAACCACCTCACTACAGTTTAAAAAAAAACAATGTTTGTTTAAAAGTTCATCTGAAGAATAAACAACTCCGTTAATTGTTATTTTATTGGATTTCTAATCCATCGCCTTAACCACTAGGCCACGACTACACGCACAACCCCTAACCAGCCTCCTACGACATGTTTCCAGCCCTGACTCTCAGCAAGTCCGACTGTGGAGATTTCCCACAGACCTGAGATGGGCCAGTGTCTAAATCAGGGCGGGGGAGGGACACACTCTGTCCCAGGAATCGCACTCGAGCTCACTGGCAGGAGAGAGGGGAGAAAGGTGGGCTCGTTCGTCTAGGGGTGTGATTCTTGCTTCGAGTGCGAGACGTCCCGGCTCCAAATCCCGGACGAGCCCCTGTGTGCGCTCTTCCTCCACTTCCACCGTCCTGCGCCCTGACATCCCCGTCTCCTCCTGCTGTCTCCCGTGAACATGACTGCAGGAGCCTCGTGAGGACTCCTCACGGGCACAGCGAGAGCTCGAGTCCCTGTCTGAGCCTGGATCCTTCATCTTCCTCACCGTGTGCCGCTTCCTCCCCTCCTGCCGGGCACCGTCACTGCCCTCACGAACTCCAATAATCAAAAAAGAATGTATAGCTATTATTTATAAAGACACATAAGTGAAACTATTCCAGACGAAATTTTATATTCATTTTCTCGATTGATTTTTCAGAACAAACAGAGTATCACATGGCACCATGAACAACACGGAAAAAATGTGAACAATCATCACGTCACGACATACTTGGTAGTTAAAAAAAACTGCAACAATAATATAAAAACTGGAAGAAAGGAGAAGAAAAATGAAAGCAGAGTCCAAACCACAAGCCCCTGTCTAAGGATGACAGTGTCTCTTGGATGCCATAGAATTGAATCAGTAGGAAATGGTATAAAGCTTACTTCGATAAATGTCAGAACCTCCGGCTGTGCTACCGACACTACTCCTTCTTCAGCACTACTAACACCTGCAAAAGAGGCTATTTCAGCTTTTTTGTTGAGGTTTTAAATGCTGAAAAGTGCTTTCAATTTTGCATGGCCCAAGAGAAAACAAATGACGTTCTCATCTGCTCTCGGATGTTTCATCTTCATTTGTCACGGGAGAGTGTTACAAGAAATACAGAAATTTTAAAAAAATCAAAAAATTTGGACTCACGCCTGTAGGACAGCCTTCATTGGGATCAAAGACACGCTTTTGCCCTGGAGCTCTCTGATTGGCTGTGATAATGTAGGGAAAGAGCCAATCAGCTGTTTCCAAACCTTAAACAGTGACATTGGAGTATTTCCACCCAGAGATGATATGAAAGCTTCTCTTATCCGAATCGTAGACATTACCAGTGTCTTTTTGTGCTGTGTTACAGTGTTGTGTTACTGGTTCAGTACAGTGTTATTCTCATAATGTTGTGTTACTGTATTCAGTGCAGTGTAATTGACACAGTGTTGTGTTACTGGTTCAGTACAGTGTTACAGTGTTTTGTTACTGGTTCAGTACAGTGTCATTGTCACAGTGTTGTGATACTGTTTTCAGTTTTGTTTTGTTGTGTTACTGTTATTATGTTGTTTTATTGTGCTACAGTCATCTGTTTGACCTTCCTCTCAGGGAAATTATAAAAACTCTACAGTTCGGACACCTACTCTGATATTCGATCTTAAATTAAGGTCTGCTTCTTTGACGGTCATGTCATGCAAAGTGTGTTAGACCCATGTGCTCGTTTATTAAAGTCCGAGATCCTTTGATTTGACTTTATACCGATAATTGCAGCAAATTGACAAAGAAACCACAAAACACGACAAAAAACTGCTGCACATACTGCACACATGTGGCTAGTCTTAAATGAGCTGTGTGATCTGTTGCTGTCAGACATGCTTCTGTGTTAAACGCAGAAGGAGAAAACAGACTGGAGACTCCGATCGAGCAATGCGGCTGTGCTTTTCTCCCTTGGAAAGGTCATGCATTCCACGAAGTAGGCAAGAACACGAGTGTATGAGCGAACAGGAACCACCTGTGTCAGATGAGCAAAAAAAGTCCTGGCCCGTATGAGGATCGACCTCACAACCTTCAGATTATAAGACTGATGCGCTACCTACTGCGCTAACGAGGCCAAATATGGACCTAATCTGAAAACGAGCCACTCGGGGTTTTCAACTGTCTGTTCCCTAATCTAGCGATGCTCCCTCATGGATATTGAATCCGCCTTTTGATCTCACCAATACTTTTTCTCCTTGTTTCTGTTGCAAGACCGTCTTTGAGATCCCACCTCGCTCAAGTCCTTCTGGCTGAAGTGGCCTCCCTGCCTCAGCAGCGAGCCCTCGTCAGCCATCGACACGTCTGCGGCTCGCTTGGCCCTCCGACTCCCGATCTGCTGAGATGAGATTTAAGCAGAGAGCGCCCAACCCGCTCTCTTCGTGCTCAGTTTTGGGATTTCTATCTCTCTATACCGATAATCACCAGCGGATTCACTAAGAAAACACAAAAGGTAGCGAAACAGCCCCACTGTTTCATTTCAAGAGCTGTAGAGTCTCTCCAGCAATCAGAAGTTCCCGCGGGTTTAGATAAATTAAACTTTAATTGACTTTTTTAGACTTCACCCATCAGATGGCTCACAAGAACCAAACGCATCTGCGACAGATTTGAATGCCGGAGTCTTGCTGTATTTCTAATACCAGTGTGATAGTCGAGGACCGTAGCGGGGTCGCAGTGGCTCATCGGACTGGCTGACAAGTATGTCAGCAGTCAGGATGGCCGAGCGGTCTAAGGCGCTGCGGTCAGGTTGCAGTCTCCTCTGGAGGCATGGGTTCGAATCCCCCTCCTAACACACAGCTTTTCTTAATCTTTATAAATATATAGAAATATCAACTTAATCACGAAGAGAGCGGGTTGGAGTGGAAATGATGCGGGAACGAACCCGTGTCAGTCCGGGAGAAAGTGGGGTCATGTTTGTAGTCGTGGCTGAGTGTTTAAGGCGATTGACTAGAAATCCACTGGCGTCTCTCCGTGGGAATCCTGCCGACGACGTTTACTCGTGGAAAGGAGTTTTGGAGTTTTTGGATACAAACTGAATCGACTGCATTGAAGACCCACCTGAACGACAGTTAGATTACGGATGAGCTGGTGCCTCGCAGCTCCCAGATTGGCTGTGATTATATCGGTTATGAAGCAGCACATTTCAAAAAAATAGATTTGAAACCCCCTTATATCTAAATGGCCAGTTTCCTGTCAGACCTTTAAACGTTTATCTGAAGAATAAACAATTGCGACTTTTTAAACAATTTCCGACAATTAAGAGAAATGCACTTCTTTTTGAACAAGATCTAGACTCAGGTTTACGAAGTGAAAGTAATTCTGATTTCTTCACAATAAGAAAAGTCTTTTCAAGGTAGAGACAGTGGCCCGTACGGGGATCAAACCCACGACTTTGGCGTTATTAGCACCACACTGAGTTAACAGGCCCTGTGAAAAACATTTCCAGATCTGACCCTGAGCAAGTCAGACTGTGGAGATCTTCCACAGACCTGAGAAGGACCAGCGTCTAATTCAGGGCGGGGGAGGGACACATTCTCAGTCCCAGGAACCGCACAGTAACCAGGACGATCACAGGTCCGAGTTTAAATACCAGAGTGACACCGGCTGGTGAATCCCACTGGTGACACACAGCTACTGTCATGTTGTTTCATAACCTCGTACCTAGAATACATACTGTATGATTTCAGGATTTATTGAGCCACCGCGACCCCACTATGTTCCTCGAGTATCACACTGAGATTAGAAATACAGCAAGACTCCGGCATTCAGATCTGTCGCAGATGCGCTGGGTTTTATAAGCAAAAAATGTTTAAGAAGAAGGTGAAATACTGCTGTGTATTTTCCTCTTGTTTAGCCGCCACTGCCGGCTATACACAGTATGATAATATTGCAAATATCGTATTATCTGAGGCTGCAAACAATTCCTTATAGTTGCAACATTTCATCTTAATATTCCATATTAAGTGGATTTAAAGATGATAAACAGTTGGAAAGCAGATTAAATGAAGATAATCGTTTCACCAACATGTACTGCTCCACAAGTGCCACCTAGCGATGGTCTTTGCTCAGTGAATCAGCACTGTGTGATGAGAAATGATGCGTGTTCTGAGTGGCGACTTGTTCCTCTCGAGGCTGTTACTGAGGTGCCTCTTTGTTTTGGAAACTGAAATGGATTTCAAGTCCAGCGCCTTAACCACTCGGCCACGACTACACGCACAAACCTACCTTCTCCCGAACTGACACTGACTCGTTCCCGCATCATTTCCAACCCAAAATCTCTCTGCATGATTAATTTGCTATTCCTGTCTCTCTATATCGATCATCACCAGCTGATTCACTAAGAAAACAAAAGGTAGGAAAACTCAGCGGCAGATTCTTGACTCACGAGGCCGGTTAGCTCAGTTGGTTAGTGTGGTGCTAATAATGCCAAGGTCGCGGGTTCGATCCCCGTACGGGCCAGTGAGTCTCACCTTCACACACCCATTATTTCTAGTCTACCGACGCAGAAATACATTATTATGAAAAGACGACCTATAAATAAATCAAAATTACTTCCACTTCTCTTTATTGGTAGAATATCGAAATATTCCGCAAATTAACGGAATTGTTTCATCTTCGGATGAACTTCTAAAAAGATTCTTCCGGGTTACAGGCGGGGATACTCACCCCTATACTAACGAGGAGCGGGAGCTCTGTTTCCTCTCAGGAGACGTTTCCTCTTGGGGCTGATATTTCAGGATTTGGCGATTTGGCTTTCATTTCGATTATCTTCAGAAACTTGTTCCCAGCTGTGGAACCGCTACTGCTCCCCCACAGAGGCTACTAACACGTTCGGAATCGATTATTTCAGCTTCGGTTTTGAGTTTTAAAACGCGTTAAGAAGTCCTTCCGACAGAGCATGGGCCAGGTGAGAGGAAATGGTGTTTTCACCGGTCTCGGATGTGTAAAGACGCCTATAAACTGTTAGTGAGTAATATAAATTCATTAATGGTGAAGTAATTAATTTCAGTTTGTAGTCTATTTCTGTTGTTTCCACTCTTGATGAAACCAGACAGTTGAGCCACTTTTAAAGACACAACTACACTAACGAGGAGCGCGTGTCTACCGCTGAGCGAGAGATCTGTTCACTGTCAGGAGACATTTCCTCTCAGGGCTGATCTTTTAGGTTTCAGCGTTTAGTTCATCTTCATCCTTCTTTTTGCAGGAGATTGTAATAACAATTACGGATTAAAAAAAAATCTAACTCAGATTTTCGAAAAACTTCTAAAAGTTGACCGACTGCCCCTTTGGAAGGGAAATGTATATAAGATCTCTCTCCCTGCTTCAGAAACTGTCATCACACTGGAGAGAAGTTACACGTGTCCATACGCGCTTCTCACAGGAATCACAATAACATCGCAATGAAAGCAAATGGCGTTTTCACCTGTTTAATTGCACGTTATTGTTGGAAAATGCAACGGAATTCGTTATTCTTCTGATATGAGTTTAAACAAACGTTTAATTGTAAGTGAAGTCAGCTTGTTAAAAATGAAACCAGCGCCCCGTCGCAGAAACGTACCCCGGTCTCCCGCGTGAAAAGCGGGGATCCTCCTGTGCGCCATACTGACGGGGAGCGACCGCGGTGAAGTTAGCTTGAAGCTCGAAAGCGATTTTGGCCTGTAGCGTTTTCACGAAATCCCCTAGAGTTACGAGAACGATATTTAGGAATATAAATATATTATAATTCTGAGAAGTATAGGACTGACCTCTTTAACAACGCACGATGTGTAATTCTGCGTCTGTGAATTGAGAAACAGAGATGTCTATTTTATAAAAGGCGAGAGAGTGGCATTCAAATCTGTCGCAGATGCGCTGGGTTATATAAGCAAAAAAATGTTTATGAAGAAGGTGAAATACTGCTGTGTATTTTCCTCTTGTTTAGCCGCCACTGCCGGCTATACACAGTATGATAATATTGCAAATATCGTATTATCTTCAGCTGCAAACAATTCCTTATAGTTACAAAATTTCACCTTAATATTCCATGTTAAGTGGATTTAAAGATGATAAACAGTAGGAAAACAGGTTATATGAAGATAATCGTTTCATCAACATCTACCGCTCCACGAGCGCTTTAGACTTTAACTTCAACACAGTGATCACTCGGCACTACTGCACCGCGCTCAGTGATGACTGGGCTCTGTCTACATTAGACATGCGCTTTCACAGCCTAGCCCACCTGCTCAGGACCTTCTCACTGTCTCTAAAGAAGAATTACACGTCACTGTGACAAGCCTGTCTTAGAAGTGCTCTGTGCTCTGTTTACAACAAAAACCACAGCCCGCTTGAGTCTAGGTCTTACTGACAGAGAAATGTATTTTTTGAAATTCTGGGGCTAAACTTTTATTGTGTTGTTTTGTTGTGCTTCAGTCATCTGTTTGACCTTCCTCGCGGGGAAATTATAAAGACTCTACAGTTCGGACACCTACTCTGATATTTCGATCTTAAATTAAGGTCTGCTTCTTTTGACGGTCTTATTATGCAAAGAGTGTAAGACCCAAGTGCTCGTTTATTAAAGTCCGAGATCCTGACCGATTTGACTTTATACCGATAATTGCAGCAAATTAATGAAGAAAAGAGAAACACGAGAAAAAAACTGCTGCACACATGTGACCAGTCTTAATGAGCGGTTGCTGTCAGACGTGTTTCTGTGTTAAACGCACAAGGACAAAAACAGCCGGGAGACTCCGATCGAGCACTGGGCTGTGCTTTTCTCCCTTGGAAAGGTCACGCATTCCGCGAGGTAGGCAAGAACACGCGTGTATGAGCGAACAGGACCCACCTGGCACGAGTGAATGACCCCCCCGCGAGCTCACTGGCAGGAGAGAGGGGAAGGGTGGGCTCGTTGGTTTAGTCCAAGCGAACGGCGCGAGTCTCACTGCACTGGTCTGTCTCCGGTCTCTGGGTGCGAAGAACACGTGTGAAATTTGAGGGGTAGCTTGTCGCAGGGCTCGTTGGTCTAGGGGTATGATTCTCGCTTTGGGTGTGAGAGGTCTCGGGTTCAAATCCCGGACGAGCCCGTCTTTTTTTCTATCATTGTAGGAAGACATATCCAGCCCTCCTCGGGAGCACAGCAGAGCGAGTGTCGTGAGGTTATAGCCAGGTGCTGCAGCTGACGGGCTGACTGCTGGTTTACAAGATCCGGTGGTGGAGACACCTTCACCTCTAAGAGTTTATCTGCAGCTCTCATGTATCATTATTTTAAAAAGGTGTGAGTGGACACCCAGCATCATAGCGAGGGATCGAACTGTGTTTATCGCGGACTAAACATCTCGTATTCGGCGTGGAAGTGAAAAACACGCGTGTGGGAGGGAACATCCCCCGCCCCATCTGTGAAGAGCCCGAAACAGCACTGATCCCTGCCCCGTGTGAGGATCAAACTCACGACCTTCAGATTATGAGACTGACGCGCTATCTACTGCGCTAACGAGGCTGGACGATGGCTGAGCTGCAGTATGAACTCACACGATATGATTGCAAATCAATCGGTGAGATCCACACCATCCGCTGTCACAATCCTGTCAACATCCAGGCTGTTACTGAGGTGCCTCTCTGTTTTGGAGACTCAAATGGATTTCAAGTCCAGCGACTTAACCACTCGGCCACGACTACACGCACAAACCTACCTTCTCCCGAACTGACACAGGCTCGTTCCCGCATCATTTCCAACCCAAAATCTCTCTGCGTGATTAATTTGCTATTTCTGTCTCTCTATATCGATCATCACCAGCTGATTCACTAAGAAAACAAAAGGTAGGAAAACTCAGCGGTAGAGAGGTGACTCACGAGGCCGTTTAGCTCAGTTGGTTAGAGCGTGGTGCTAATAACGCCAAGGTCGCGGGTTCGATCCCCGTACGGGCCAGTGAGTCTCATTTTCACACACCCACTATTTCTAGTCTACCGACGCAGAAATACACATTATTATGAAAAGACGACCTATAAATAAATCAAAATTACTTCCACTTCTCTTTATTGGTGGAAATCGCAGAAATTAACGGAATTGTTTCATCTTCGGATGAACTTCTAAAAAGATTCTTCCGGGTTACAGGCGGGGATACTCACCCCTATACTAACGAGGAGCGGGAGCTCTGTTTCCTCTCAGGAGACGTTTCCTCTCGGGGCTGATATTTCAGGATTTGGCGATTTGGCTTTCATTTCGATTATCTTCAGAAACTTGTTCCCAGCTGTGGAACCGCTACTGCTCCCCCACAGAGGCTACTAACACGTTCGGAATCGATTATTTCAGCTTCGGTTTTGAGTTTTAAAACGCGTTAAGAAGTCCTTCCGACAGAGCATGGGCCAGGTGAGAGGAAATGGTGTTTTCACCGGGTCTCGGATGTGTAAAGACGCCTATAAACTGTTAGTGAGTAATATAAATTCATTAATGGTGAAGTAATTAATTTCAGTTTGTAGTCTATTTCTGTTGTTTCCGCTCTTGATGAAACCAGACAGTTGAGCCACTTTTAAAGACACAACTACACTAACGAGGAGCGCGTGTCTACCGCTGAGCGAGAGATCTGTTCACTGTCAGGAGACATTTCCTCTCAGGGCTGATCTTTTAGGTTTCAGCGTTTAGTTCATCTTCATCCTTCTTTTTGCAGGAGATTGTAATAACAATTACGGATTAAAAAAAAATCTAACTCAGATTTTCGAAAAACTTCTAAAAGTTGACCGACTGCCCCTTTGGAAGGGAAATGTATATAAGATCTCTCTCCCTGCTTCAGAAACTGTCATCACACTGGAGAGAAGTTACACGTGTCCATACGCGCTTCTGACAGGAATCACAATAACATCGCAATGAAAGCAAATGGCGTTTTCACCTGTTTAATTGCACGTTATTGTTGGAAAATGCAACGGAATTCGTTATTCTTCTGATATGAGTTTAAACAAACGTTTAATTGTAAGTGAAGTCAGCTTGTTAAAAATGAAACCAGCGCCCCGTCGCAGAAACGTACCCCGGTCTCCCGCGTGAAAAGCGGGGATCCTCCTGTGCGCCATACTGACGGGGAGCGACCGCGGTGAAGTTAGCTTGAAGCTCGAAAGCGATTTTGGCCTGTAGCGTTTTCACGAAATCCCCTAGAGTTACGAGAACGATATTTAGGAATATAAATATATTATAATTCTGAGAAGTATAGGACTGACCTCTTTAACAACGCACGATGTGTAATTCTGCGTCTGTGAATTGAGAAACAGAGATGTCTATTTTATAAAAGGCGAGAGAGTGGCATTCAAATCTGTCGCAGATGCGCTGGGTTATATAAGCAAAAAAATGTTTATGAAGAAGGTGAAATACTGCTGTGTATTTTCCTCTTGTTTAGCCGCCACTGCCGGCTATACACAGTATGATAATATTGCAAATATCGTATTATCTTCAGCTGCAAACAATTCCTTATAGTTACAAAATTTCACCTTAATATTCCATGTTAAGTGGATTTAAAGATGATAAACAGTAGGAAAACAGGTTAAATGAAGATAATCGTTTCATCAACATCTACCGCTCCACGAGCGCTTTAGACTTTAACTTCAACACAGTGATCACTCGGCACTACTACACCGCGCTCAGTGATGACTGGGCTCTGTCTACATTAGACATGCGCTTTCACAGCCTAGCCCACCTGCTCAGGACCTTCTCACTGTCTCTAAAGAAGAATTACACGTCACTGTGACAAGCCTGTCTTAGAAGTGCTCTGTGCTCTGTTTACAACAAAAACCACAGCCCGCTTGAGTCTAGGTCTTACTGACAGAGAAATGTATTTTTTGAAATTCTTGGGCTAAACTTTTATTGTGTTGTTTTGTTGTGCTTCAGTCATCTGTTTGACCTTCCTCGCGGGGAAATTATAAAGACTCTACAGTTCGGACACCTACTCTGATATTTCGATCTTAAATTAAGGTCTGCTTCTTTTGACGGTCTTATTATGCAAAGAGTGTAAGACCCAAGTGCTCGTTTATTAAAGTCCGAGATCCTGACCGATTTGACTTTATACCGATAATTGCAGCAAATTAATGAAGAAAAGAGAAACACGAGAAAAAAACTGCTGCACACATGTGGCCAGTCTTAATGAGCTGTTGCTGTCAGACGTGTTTCTGTGTTAAACGCACAAAGACAAAACCAGCCCGGAGACTCCGATCGAGCACTGGGCTGTGCTTTTCTCCCTTGGAAAGGTTACGCATTCCGCGAGGTAGGCAAGAACACGCGTGTATGAGCGAACAGGACCCACCTGGCACGAGTGAATGACCCCCCCGCGAGCTCACTGGCAGGAGAGAGGGGAAGGGTGGGCTCGTTGGTTTAGTCCAAGCGAACGACGCGAGTCTCACTGCACTGGTCTGTCTCCGGTCTCTGGGCGCGAAGAACACGTGTGAAATTTGAGGGGTAGCTTGTTGCAGGGCTCGTTGGTCTAGGGGTATGATTCTTGCTTTGGGTGCGAGAGGTCCCGGGTTCAAATCCCGGACGAGCCCGTCTTTTTTTCTATCATTGTAGGAAGACATATCCAGCCCTCCTCGGGAGCACAGCAGAGCGAGTGTCGTGAGGTTATAGCCAGGTGCTGCAGCTGACGGGCTGACTGCTGGTTTACAAGATCCGGTGGTGGAGACACCTTCACCTCTAAGAGTTTATCTGCAGCTCTCATGTATCATTATTTTAAAAAGGTGTGAGTGGACACCGAGCATCATAGCGAGGGATCGAACTGTGTTTATCGCGGACTAAACATCTCGTATTCGGCGTGGAAGTGAAAAACACGCGTGTGGGAGGGAACATCCCACGCCCCATCTGTGAAGAGCCCGAAACAGCACTGATCCCTGCCCCGTGTGAGGATCGAACTCACGACCTTCAGATTATGAGACTGACGCGCTACCTACTGCGCTAACGAGGCTGGACGATGGCTGAGCTGCAGTATGAACTCACACGATATGATTGCAAATCAATCGGTGAGATCCACACCATCCGCTGTCACAATCCTGTCAACATCCAGGCTGTTACTGAGGTGCCTCTCTGTTTTGGAGACTCAAATGGATTTCAAGTCCAGCGACTTAACCACTCGGCCACGACTACACGCACAAACCTACCTTCTCCCGAACTGACACAGGCTCGTTCCCGCATCATTTCCAACCCAAAATCTCTCTGCGTGATTAATTTGCTATTTCTGTCTCTCTATATCGATCATCACCAGCTGATTCACTAAGAAAACAAAAGGTAGGAAAACTCAGCGGTAGATATGCTACTCACGAGGCTGGTTAGCTCAGTTGGTTAGAGCGTGGTGCTAATGACGCCAAGGTCGTGGGTTCGATCCCCGTACGGGCCAGTGAGTCTCATTTTCACACACCCACTATTTCTAGTCTACCGACGCAGAAATACACATCATTATGAAAAGACGACCTATAAATCAATCAAAATTACTTCCACTTCTCTTTATTGGTGGAAATCGCAGAAATTAACGGAATTGTTTCATCTTCGGATGAACTTCCAAAAAGATTCTTCCGGGTTACAGGCGGGGATACTCACCCCTATACTAACGAGGAGCGGGAGCTCTGTTTCCTCTCAGGAGACGTTTCCTCTCGGGGCTGATATTTCAGGATTTGGCGATTTGGCTTTCATTTCGATTATCTTCAGAAACTTGTTCCCAGCTGTGGAACCGCTACTGCTCCCCCACAGAGGCTACTAACACGTTCGGAATCGATTATTTCAGCTTCGGTTTTGAGTTTTAAAACGCGTTAAGAAGTCCTTCCGACAGAGCATGGGCCAGGTGAGAGGAAATGGTG
This sequence comes from Atractosteus spatula, assembly GCF_055471065.1. Lineage (NCBI taxonomy): Eukaryota > Metazoa > Chordata > Actinopteri > Semionotiformes > Lepisosteidae > Atractosteus > Atractosteus spatula. Next base: position 3,369,806 of record NC_142710.1, read on the forward strand.
TTTTCACCGGGTCTCGGATGTGTAAAGACGCCTATAAACTGTTAGTGAGTAATATAAATTCATTAATGGTGAAGTAATTAATTTCAGTTTGTAGTCTATTTCTGTTGTTTCCGCTCTTGATGAAACCAGACAGTTGAGCCACTTTTAAAGACACAACTACACTAACGAGGAGCGCGTGTCTACCGCTGAGCGAGAGATCTGTTCACTGTCAGGAGACATTTCCTCTCAGGGCTGATCTTTTAGGTTTCAGCGTTTAGTTCATCTTCATCCTTCTTTTTGCAGGAGATTGTAATAACAATTACGGATTAAAAAAAAATCTAACTCAGATTTTCGAAAAACTTCTAAAAGTTGACCGACTGCCCCTTTGGAAGGGAAATGTATATAAGATCTCTCTCCCTGCTTCAGAAACTGTCATCACACTGGAGAGAAGTTACACGTGTCCATACGCGCTTCTGACAGGAATCACAATAACATCGCAATGAAAGCAAATGGCGTTTTCACCTGTTTAATTGCACGTTATTGTTGGAAAATGCAACGGAATTCGTTATTCTTCTGATATGAGTTTAAACAAACGTTTAATTGTAAGTGAAGTCAGCTTGTTAAAAATGAAACCAGCGCCCCGTCGCAGAAACGTACCCCGGTCTCCCGCGTGAAAAGCGGGGATCCTCCTGTGCGCCATACTGACGGGGAGCGACCGCGGTGAAGTTAGCTTGAAGCTCGAAAGCGATTTTGGCCTGTAGCGTTTTCACGAAATCCCCTAGAGTTACGAGAACGATATTTAGGAATATAAATATATTATAATTCTGAGAAGTATAGGACTGACCTCTTTAACAACGCACGATGTGTAATTCTGCGTCTGTGAATTGAGAAACAGAGATGTCTATTTTATAAAAGGCGAGAGAGTGGCATTCAAATCTGTCGCAGATGCGCTGGGTTATATAAGCAAAAAAATGTTTATGAAGAAGGTGAAATACTGCTGTGTATTTTCCTCTTGTTTAGCCGCCACTGCCGGCTATACACAGTATGATAATATTGCAAATATCGTATTATCTTCAGCTGCAAACAATTCCTTATAGTTACAAAATTTCACCTTAATATTCCATGTTAAGTGGATTTAAAGATGATAAACAGTAGGAAAACAGGTTAAATGAAGATAATCGTTTCATCAACATCTACCGCTCCACGAGCGCTTTAGACTTTAACTTCAACACAGTGATCACTCGGCACTACTACACCGCGCTCAGTGATGACTGGGCTCTGTCTACATTAGACATGCGCTTTCACAGCCTAGCCCACCTGCTCAGGACCTTCTCACTGTCTCTAAAGAAGAATTACACGTCACTGTGACAAGCCTGTCTTAGAAGTGCTCTGTGCTCTGTTTACAACAAAAACCACAGCCCGCTTGAGTCTAGGTCTTACTGACAGAGAAATGTATTTTTTGAAATTCTTGGGCTAAACTTTTATTGTGTTGTTTTGTTGTGCTTCAGTCATCTGTTTGACCTTCCTCGCGGGGAAATTATAAAGACTCTACAGTTCGGACACCTACTCTGATATTTCGATCTTAAATTAAGGTCTGCTTCTTTTGACGGTCTTATTATGCAAAGAGTGTAAGACCCAAGTGCTCGTTTATTAAAGTCCGAGATCCTGACCGATTTGACTTTATACCGATAATTGCAGCAAATTAATGAAGAAAAGAGAAACACGAGAAAAAAACTGCTGCACACATGTGGCCAGTCTTAATGAGCTGTTGCTGTCAGACGTGTTTCTGTGTTAAACGCACAAAGACAAAACCAGCCCGGAGACTCCGATCGAGCACTGGGCTGTGCTTTTCTCCCTTGGAAAGGTTACGCATTCCGCGAGGTAGGCAAGAACACGCGTGTATGAGCGAACAGGACCCACCTGGCACGAGTGAATGACCCCCCCGCGAGCTCACTGGCAGGAGAGAGGGGAAGGGTGGGCTCGTTGGTTTAGTCCAAGCGAACGACGCGAGTCTCACTGCACTGGTCTGTCTCCGGTCTCTGGGCGCGAAGAACACGTGTGAAATTTGAGGGGTAGCTTGTTGCAGGGCTCGTTGGTCTAGGGGTATGATTCTCGCTTTGGGTGCGAGAGGTCCCGGGTTCAAATCCCGGACGAGCCCGTCTTTTTTTCTATCATTGTAGGAAGACATATCCAGCCCTCCTCGGGAGCACAGCAGAGCGAGTGTCGTGAGGTTATAGCCAGGTGCTGCAGCTGACGGGCTGACTGCTGGTTTACAAGATCCGGTGGTGGAGACACCTTCACCTCTAAGAGTTTATCTGCAGCTCTCATGTATCATTATTTTAAAAAGGTGTGAGTGGACACCGAGCATCATAGCGAGGGATCGAACTGTGTTTATCGCGGACTAAACATCTCGTATTCGGCGTGGAAGTGAAAAACACGCGTGTGGGAGGGAACATCCCACGCCCCATCTGTGAAGAGCCCGAAACAGCACTGATCCCTGCCCCGTGTGAGGATCGAACTCACGACCTTCAGATTATGAGACTGACGCGCTACCTACTGCGCTAACGAGGCTGGACGATGGCTGAGCTGCAGTATGAACTCACACGATATGATTGCAAATCAATCGGTGAGATCCACACCATCCGCTGTCACAATCCTGTCAACATCCAGGCTGTTACTGAGGTGCCTCTCTGTTTTGGAGACTCAAATGGATTTCAAGTCCAGCGACTTAACCACTCGGCCACGACTACACGCACAAACCTACCTTCTCCCGAACTGACACAGGCTCGTTCCCGCATCATTTCCAACCCAAAATCTCTCTGCGTGATTAATTTGCTATTTCTGTCTCTCTATATCGATCATCACCAGCTGATTCACTAAGAAAACAAAAGGTAGGAAAACTCAGCGGTAGATATGCTACTCACGAGGCTGGTTAGCTCAGTTGGTTAGAGCGTGGTGCTAATGACGCCAAGGTCGTGGGTTCGATCCCCGTACGGGCCAGTGAGTCTCATTTTCACACACCCACTATTTCTAGTCTACCGACGCAGAAATACACATCATTATGAAAAGACGACCTATAAATCAATCAAAATTACTTCCACTTCTCTTTATTGGTGGAAATCGCAGAAATTAACGGAATTGTTTCATCTTCGGATGAACTTCCAAAAAGATTCTTCCGGGTTACAGGCGGGGATACTCACCCCTATACTAACGAGGAGCGGGAGCTCTGTTTCCTCTCAGGAGACGTTTCCTCTCGGGGCTGATATTTCAGGATTTGGCGATTTGGCTTTCATTTCGATTATCTTCAGAAACTTGTTCCCAGCTGTGGAACCGCTACTGCTCCCCCACAGAGGCTACTAACACGTTCGGAATCGATTATTTCAGCTTCGGTTTTGAGTTTTAAAACGCGTTAAGAAGTCCTTCCGACAGAGCATGGGCCAGGTGAGAGGAAATGGTGTTTTCACCGGGTCTCGGATGTGTAAAGACGCCTATAAACTGTTAGTGAGTAATATAAATTCATTAATGGTGAAGTAATTAATTTCAGTTTGTAGTCTATTTCTGTTGTTTCCGCTCTTGATGAAACCAGACAGTTGAGCCACTTTTAAAGACACAACTACACTAACGAGGAGCGCGTGTCTACCGCTGAGCGAGAGATCTGTTCACTGTCAGGAGACATTTCCTCTCAGGGCTGATCTTTTAGGTTTCAGCGTTTAGTTCATCTTCATCCTTCTTTTTGCAGGAGATTGTAATAACAATTACGGATTAAAAAAAAATCTAACTCAGATTTTCGAAAAACTTCTAAAAGTTGACCGACTGCCCCTTTGGAAGGGAAATGTATATAAGATCTCTCTCCCTGCTTCAGAAACTGTCATCACACTGGAGAGAAGTTACACGTGTCCATACGCGCTTCTGACAGGAATCACAATAACATCGCAATGAAAGCAAATGGCGTTTTCACCTGTTTAATTGCACGTTATTGTTGGAAAATGCAACGGAATTCGTTATTCTTCTGATATGAGTTTAAACAAACGTTTAATTGTAAGTGAAGTCAGCTTGTTAAAAATGAAACCAGCGCCCCGTCGCAGAAACGTACCCCGGTCTCCCGCGTGAAAAGCGGGGATCCTCCTGTGCGCCATACTGACGGGGAGCGACCGCGGTGAAGTTAGCTTGAAGCTCGAAAGCGATTTTGGCCTGTAGCGTTTTCACGAAATCCCCTAGAGTTACGAGAACGATATTTAGGAATATAAATATATTATAATTCTGAGAAGTATAGGACTGACCTCTTTAACAACGCACGATGTGTAATTCTGCGTCTGTGAATTGAGAAACAGAGATGTCTGTTTTATAAAAGGCGAGAGAGTGGCATTCAAATCTGTCGCAGATGCGCTGGGTTATATAAGCAAAAAAATGTTTATGAAGAAGGTGAAATACTGCTGTGTATTTTCCTCTTGTTTAGCCGCCACTGCCGGCTATACACAGTATGATAATATTGCAAATATCGTATTATCTTCAGCTGCAAACAATTCCTTATAGTTACAAAATTTCACCTTAATATTCCATGTTAAGTGGATTTAAAGATGATAAACAGTAGGAAAACAGGTTAAATGAAGATAATCGTTTCATCAACATCTACCGCTCCACGAGCGCTTTAGACTTTAACTTCAACACAGTGATCACTCGGCACTGCTACACCGCGCTCAGTGATGACTGGGCTCTGTCTACATTAGACATGCGCTTTCACAGCCTAGCCCACCTGCTCAGGACCTTCTCACTGTCTCTAAAGAAGAATTACACGTCACTGTGACAAGCCTGTCTTAGAAGTGCTCTGTGCTCTGTTTACAACAAAAACCACAGCCCGCTTGAGTCTAGGTCTTACTGACAGAGAAATGTATTTTTTGAAATTCTTGGGCTAAACTTTTATTGTGTTGTTTTGTTGTGCTTCAGTCATCTGTTTGACCTTCCTCGCGGGGAAATTATAAAGACTCTACAGTTCGGACACCTACTCTGATATTTCGATCTTAAATTAAGGTCTGCTTCTTTTGACGGTCTTATTATGCAAAGAGTGTAAGACCCAAGTGCTCGTTTATTAAAGTCCGAGATCCTGACCGATTTGACTTTATACCGATAATTGCAGCAAATTAATGAAGAAAAGAGAAACACGAGAAAAAAACTGCTGCACACATGTGGCCAGTCTTAATGAGCGGTTGCTGTCAGACGTGTTTCTGTGTTAAACGCACAAGGACAAAAACAGCCGGGAGACTCCGATCGAGCACTGGGCTGTGCTTTTCTCCCTTGGAAAGGTCACGCATTCCGCGAGGTAGGCAAGAACACGCGTGTATGAGCGAACAGGACCCACCTGGCACGAGTGAATGACCCCCCCGCGAGCTCACTGGCAGGAGAGAGGGGAAGGGTGGGCTCGTTGGTTTAGTCCAAGCGAACGGCGCGAGTCTCACTGCACTGGTCTGTCTCCGGTCTCTGGGCGCGAAGAACACGTGTGAAATTTCAGGGGTAGCTTGTCGCAGGGCTCGTTGGTCTAGGGTTATGATTCTCGCTTTGGGTGTGAGAAGTCCCGGGTTCAAATCCTGGACGAGCCCGTCTTTTTTTCTATCATTGTAGGAAGACATATCCAGCCCTCCTCGGGAGCACAGCAGAGCGAGTGTCGTGAGGTTATAGCCAGGTGCTGCAGCTGACGGGCTGACTGCTGGTTTACAAGATCCGGTGGTGGAGACACCTTCACCTCTAAGAGTTTATCTGCAGCTCTCATGTATCATTATTTTAAAAAGGTGTGAGTGGACACCGAGCACCATAGCGAGGGATCGAACTGTGTTTATCGCGGACTAAACATCTCGTATTCGGCGTGGAAGTGAAAAACACGCGTGTTGGAGTGAACGTCCCACGCCCCATCTGTGAAGAGCCCGAAACAGCACTGATCCCTGCCCCGTGTGAGGATCAAACTCACAACCTTCAGATTATGAGACTGACGCGCTACCTACTGCGCTAACGAGGCTGGACGATCGCTGAGCTGCAGTATGAACTCACACGATATGATTGCAAATCAATCGGTGAGATCCACACCATCCGCTGTCACAATCCTGTCAACATCCAGGCTGTTACTGAGGTGCCTCTCTGTTTTGGAGACTCAAATGGATTTCAAGTCCAGCGACTTAACCACTCGGCCACGACTACACGCACAAACCTACCTTCTCCCGAACTGACACAGGCTCGTTCCCGCATCATTTCCAACCCAAAATCTCTCTGCGTGATTAATTTGCTATTTCTGTCTCTCTATATCGATCATCACCAGCTGATTCACTAAGAAAACAAAAGGTAGGAAAACTCAGCGGTAGATATGCTGCTCACGAGGCTGGTTAGCTCAGTTGGTTAGAGCGTGGTGCTAATAACGCCAAGGTCGCGGGTTCGATCCCCGTACGGGCCAGTGAGTCTCATTTTCACACACCCACTATTTCTAGTCTACCGACGCAGAAATACACATCATTATGAAAAGACGACCTATAAATAAATCAAAATTACTTCCACTTCTCTTTATTGGTGGAAATCGCAGAAATTAACGGAATTGTTTCATCTTCGGATGAACTTCTAAAAAGATTCTTCCGGGTTACAGGCGGGGATACTCACCCCTATACTAACGAGGAGCGGGTGCTCTGTTTCCTCTCAGGAGACGTTTCCTCTCGGGGCTGATATTTCAGGATTTGGCGATTTGGCTTTCATTTCGATTATCTTCAGAAACTTGTTCCCAGCTGTGGAACCGCTACTGCTCCCCCACAGAGGCTACTAACACGTTCGGAATCGATTATTTCAGCTTCGGTTTTGAGTTTTAAAACGCGTTAAGAAGTCCTTCCGACAGAGCATGGGCCAGGTGAGAGGAAATGGTGTTTTCACCGGGTCTCGGATGTGTAAAGACGCCTATAAACTGTTAGTGAGTAATATAAATTCATTAATGGTGAAGTAATTAATTTCAGTTTGTAGTCTATTTCTGTTGTTTCCGCTCTTGATGAAACCAGACAGTTGAGCCACTTTTAAAGACACAACTACACTAACGAGGAGCGCGTGTCTACCGCTGAGCGAGAGATCTGTTCACTGTCAGGAGACATTTCCTCTCAGGGCTGATCTTTTAGGTTTCAGCGTTTAGTTCATCTTCATCCTTCTTTTTGCAGGAGATTGTAATAACAATTACGGATTAAAAAAAAATCTAACTCAGATTTTCGAAAAACTTCTAAAAGTTGACCGACTGCCCCTTTGGAAGGGAAATGTATATAAGATCTCTCTCCCTGCTTCAGAAACTGTCATCACACTGGTGAAATACTGCTGTGTATTTTCCTCTTGTTTAGCCGCCACTGCCGGCTATACACAGTATGATAATATTGCAAATATCGTATTATCTTCAGCTGCAAACAATTCCTTATAGTTACAAAATTTCACCTTAATATTCCATGTTAAGTGGATTTAAAGATGATAAACAGTAGGAAAACAGGTTAAATGAAGATAATCGTTTCATCAACATCTACCGCTCCACGAGCGCTTTAGACTTTAACTTCAACACAGTGATCACTCGGCACTACTACACCGCGCTCAGTGATGACTGGGCTCTGTCTACATTAGACATGCGCTTTCACAGCCTAGCCCACCTGCTCAGGACCTTCTCACTGTCTCTAAAGAAGAATTACACGTCACTGTGACAAGCCTGTCTTAGAAGTGCTCTGTGCTCTGTTTACAACAAAAACCACAGCCCGCTTGAGTCTAGGTCTTACTGACAGAGAAATGTATTTTTTGAAATTCTTGGGCTAAACTTTTATTGTGTTGTTTTGTTGTGCTTCAGTCATCTGTTTGACCTTCCTCGCGGGGAAATTATAAAGACTCTACAGTTCGGACACCTACTCTGATATTTCGATCTTAAATTAAGGTCTGCTTCTTTTGACGGTCTTATTATGCAAAGAGTGTAAGACCCAAGTGCTCGTTTATTAAAGTCCGAGATCCTGACCGATTTGACTTTATACCGATAATTGCAGCAAATTAATGAAGAAAAGAGAAACACGAGAAAAAAACTGCTGCACACATGTGGCCAGTCTTAATGAGCGGTTGCTGTCAGACGTGTTTCTGTGTTAAACGCACAAGGACAAAAACAGCCGGGAGACTCCGATCGAGCACTGGGCTGTGCTTTTCTCCCTTGGAAAGGTCACGCATTCCGCGAGGTAGGCAAGAACACGCGTGTATGAGCGAACAGGACCCACCTGGCACGAGTGAATGACCCCCCCGCGAGCTCATTGGCAGGAGAGAGGGGAAGGGTGGGCTCGTTGGTTTAGTCCAAGCGAACGGCGCGAGTCTCACTGCACTGGTCTGTCTCCGGTCTCTGGGCGCGAAGAACACGTGTGAAATTTGAGGGGTAGCTTGTCGCAGGGCTCGTTGGTCTAGGGTTATGATTCTCGCTTTGGGTGCGAGAAGTCCCGGGTTCAAATCCCGGACGAGCCCGTCTTTTTTTCTATCATTGTAGGAAGACATATCCAGCCCTCCTCTGGAGCACAGCAGAGCGAGTGTCGTGAGGTTATAGCCAGGTGCTGCAGCTGACGGGCTGACTGCTGGTTTACAAGATCCGGTGGTGGAGACACCTTCACCTCTAAGAGTTTATCTGCAGCTCTCATGTATCATTATTTTAAAAAGGTGTGAGTGGACACCGAGCATCATAGCGAGGGATCGAACTGTGTTTATCGCGGACTAAACATCTCGTATTCGGCGTGGAAGTGAAAAACACGCGTGTGGGAGTGAACGTCCCACGCCCCATCTGTGAAGAGCCCCAAACCGCACTGATCCCTGCCCCGTGTGAGGATCAAACTCACGACCTTCAGATTATGAGACTGACGCGCTACCTACTGCGCTAACGAGGCTGGACGATGGCTGAGTTGCAGTATGAACTCACACGATATGATTGCAAATCAATCGGTGAGATCCACACCATCCGCTGTCACAATCCTGTCAACATCCAGGCTGTTACTGAGGTGCCTCTCTGTTTTGGAGACTCAAATGGATTTCAAGTCCAGCGACTTAACCACTCGGCCACGACTACACGCACAAACCTACCTTCTCCCGAACTGACACAGGCTCGTTCCCGCATCATTTCCAACCCAAAATCTCTCTGCGTGATTAATTTGCTATTTCTGTCTCTCTATATCGATCATCACCAGCTGATTCACTAAGAAAACAAAAGGTAGGAAAACTCAGCGGTAGATATGTGACTCACGAGGCCGGTTAGCTCAGTTGGTTAGAGCGTGGTGCTAATAACGCCAAGGTCGCGGGTTCGATCCCCGTACGGGCCAGTGAGTCTCATTTTCACACACCCACTATTTCTAGTCTACCGACGCAGAAATACACATCATTATGAAAAGACGACCTATAAATAAATCAAAATTACTTCCACTTCTCTTTATTGGTGGAAATCGCAGAAATTAACGGAATTGTTTCATCTTCGGATGAACTTCTAAAAAGATTCTTCCGGGTTACAGGCGGGGATACTCACCCCTATACTAACGAGGAGCGGGAGCTCTGTTTCCTCTCAGGAGACGTTTCCTCTCGGGGCTGATATTTCAGGATTTGGCGATTTGGCTTTCATTTCGATTATCTTCAGAAACTTGTTCTCAGCTGTGGAACCGCTACTGCTCCCCCACAGAGGCTACTAACACGTTCGGAATCGATTATTTCAGCTTCGGTTTTGAGTTTTAAAACGCGTTAAGAAGTCCTTCCGACAGAGCATGGGCCAGGTGAGAGGAAATGGTGTTTTCACCGGGTCTCGGATGTGTAAAGACGCCTATAAACTGTTAGTGAGTAATATAAATTCATTAATGGTGAAGTAATTAATATCAGTTTGTAGTCCATTTCTGTTGTTTCCGCTCTTGATGAAACCAGACAGTTGAGCCACTTTTAAAGACACAACTACACTAACGAGGAGCGCGTGTCTACCGCTGAGCGAGAGATCTGTTCACTGTCAGGAGACATTTCCTCTCAGGGCTGATCTTTTAGGTTTCAGCGTTTAGTTCATCTTCATCCTTCTTTTTGCAGGAGATTGTAATAACAATTACGGATTAAAAAAAAAATCTAACTCAGATTTTCGAAAAACTTCTAAAAGTTGACCGACTGCCCCTTTGGAAGGGAAATGTATATAAGATCTCTCTCCCTGCTTCAGAAACTGTCATCACACTGGAGAGAAGTTACACGTGTCCATACGCGCTTCTCACAGGAATCACAATAACATCGCAATGAAAGCAAATGGCGTTTTCACCTGTTTAATTGCACGTTATTGTTGGAAAATGCAACGGAATTCGTTATTCTTCTGATATGAGTTTAAACAAACGTTTAATTGTAAGTGAAGTCAGCTTGTTAAAAATGAAACCAGCGCCCCGTCGCAGAAACGTACCCCGGTCTCCCGCGTGAAAAGCGGGGATCCTCCTGTGCGCCATACTGACGGGTAGCGACCGCGGTGAAGTTAGCTTGAAGCTCGAAAGCGATTTTGGCCTGTAGCGTTTTCACGAAATCCCCGAGAGTTACGAGAACGATATTTAGGAATATAAATATATTATAATTCTGAGAAATATAGGACTGACCTCTTTAACAACGCACGATGTGTAATTCTGCGTCTGTGAATTGAGAAACAGAGATGTCTGTTTTATAAAAGGCGAGAGAGTGGCATTCAAATCTGTCGCAGATGCGCTGGGTTATATAAGCAAAAAAATGTTTATGAAGAAGGTGAAATACTGCTGTGTATTTTCCTCTTGTTTAGCCGCCACTGCCGGCTATACACAGTATGATAATATTGCAAATATCGTATTATCTTCAGCTGCAAACAATTCCTTATAGTTACAAAATTTCACCTTAATATTCCATGTTAAGTGGATTTAAAGATGATAAACAGTAGGAAAACAGGTTAAATGAAGATAATCGTTTCATCAACATCTACCGCTCCACGAGCGCTTTAGACTTTAACTTCAACACAGTGATCACTCGGCACTACTACACCGCGCTCAGTGATGACTGGGCTCTGTCTACATTAGACATGCGCTTTCACAGCCTAGCCCACCTGCTCAGGACCTTCTCACTGTCTCTAAAGAAGAATTACACGTCACTGTGACAAGCCTGTCTTAGAAGTGCTCTGTGCTCTGTTTACAACAAAAACCACAGCCCGCTTGAGTCTAGGTCTTACTGACAGAGAAATGTATTTTTTGAAATTCTTGGGCTAAACTTTTATTGTGTTGTTTTGTTGTGCTTCAGTCATCTGTTTGACCTTCCTCGCGGGGAAATTATAAAGACTCTACAGTTCGGACACCTACTCTGATATTTCGATCTTAAATTAAGGTCTGCTTCTTTTGACGGTCTTATTATGCAAAGAGTGTAAGACCCAAGTGCTCGTTTATTAAAGTCCGAGATCCTGACCGATTTGACTTTATACCGATAATTGCAGCAAATTAATGAAGAAAAGAGAAACACGAGAAAAAAAACTGCTGCACACATGTGGCCAGTCTTAATGAGCGGTTGCTGTCAGACGTGTTTCTGTGTTAAACGCACAAGGACAAAAACAGCAGGGAGACTCCGATCGAGCACTGGGCTGTGCTTTTCTCCCTTGGAAAGGTCACGCATTCCGCGAGGTAGGCAAGAACACGCGTGTATGAGCGAACAGGACCCACCTGGCACGAGTGAATGACCCCCCCGCGAGCTCACTGGCAGGAGAGAGGGGAAGGGTGGGCTCGTTGGTTTAGTCCAAGCGAACGGCGCGAGTCTCACTGCACTGGTCTGTCTCCGGTCTCTGGGCGCGAAGAACACGTGTGAAATTTGAGGGGCAGCTTGTGGCAGGGCTCGTTGGTCTAGGGGTATGATTCTCGCTTTGGGTGCGAGAGGTCCCGGACGAGCCCGTCTTTTTTTCTATCATTGTAGGAAGACATATCCAGCCCTCCTCGGGAGCACAGCAGAGCGAGTGTCGTGAGGTTATAGCCAGGTGCTGCAGCTGACGGGCTGACTGCTGGTTTACAAGATCCGGTGGTGGAGACACCTTCACCTCTAAGAGTTTATCTGCAGCTCTCATGTATCATTATTTTAAAAAGGTGTGAGTGGACACCGAGCATCATAGCGAGGGATCGAACTGTGTTTATCGCGGACTAAACATCTCGTATTCGGCGTGGAAGTGAAGAACACGCGTGTGGGAGTGAACGTCCCACGCCCCATCTGTGAAGAGCCCAAAACAGCACCGCTCCCTGCCCCGTGTGAGGATCGATCTCACGACTTTCAGGTTATAAGACTGACGCGCTACCTACTGCGCTAACGAGGCTGGACGATGGCTGAGCTGCAGTATGAACTCACACGATATGATTTCAAATCAATCGGTGAGATCCACACCATCCGCTGTCACAATAAATCCCAATCTGTCATTTAGGATCCCAGCCATTCCGGAACAAACTGTTACTGGCTACAGCTGAACGAGTAAGCATTCCACTACACTTGTTGTACACGGCAAAAAAAAAAATCTTGAATTAAAAATTCGTGAACGATTTCAGCAGCTTGCTCTTTATTACGTTGCACCCACGTTTTGTACTCCTCGCAGTCATGTACAGTATATACATATTCATATGCTGTAGACTGTATATATATAGTTTCTCATATACGAGTGTGATTTGGGCTTGAAAGATGTCATCTGGTAATGGAGCGAACGGCCGGCGATACCGGACAGCCTTTCCCTCCTGTGAGTCCTGTTGATGCGAAGCTCTGCTGTGCTGTACTCTCACCCGCTGTGTGCTCGGCACGAACTGGATTATATAATAATGGATTGAAAGGGACACATTCTGACGTGGGTTCAATTAAGATTGACACCTGTGTGTTAGAAAATAAATAATCAATAAAATACATCGCAGACTTTCTCCCGTTTTAACAGGTTTCCCGTGGAAGGGTTAAGTTACAGTTTAATAAATTGAAAACGTGGCGGTGAGAGGTCATCGCCTCCTTACAGCGCTTGATGCAAAGTCTTCACAATGTTGCAAGTGAGACAGGAGTCTGTCCTCTCTAGTACGTAGAGCGCAAAAGCTGGAGGATGCGGGCATCGATCCGGCTACCTCTTGCATGCTAAGCGAGCGCTCTACCATTTGAGCTAATCCCCCTTCCGCTGGTGGTGATCACACTAAATCCATCACGAGTCCTCTGTGCGATCGCACACTCGTGAAAAACACACTTGAAATCGGAGCACGCACGACCTCTCTGGCTCGTTGGTCTAGGCTTGCTGTTTGGTTGCGAGAGGTCCCGCCCTCAAATCGCGGACATGCCCTATTTTATTCCATGATTACAAGAACATACGTCCAGCTCTCCTCGTATTTTCTGCTTTTATGAAACGACTATAGTAGCACAGCAAAGCGCGTATCGTGATCACGCCTCACTCAGTGTGAGGTTATAGCGAGGTGTTTTAGCTGGCGGGCTGTCGGCTGGTTCACAAGAACCGGTCGTGGAAAGATCTTCACTGCTCGGACTTTATTCTGCTCTCATGACAGTGGAGGTGACTTTCAGTGCGCTTCACTGCTCTCTGAATCTGGCACACTGTTAGAACAGAAATTCTCCATGAAATAAGTCCTGGATTTTCTCCCGTTCCAACAAGTTTCGGGTGCGTGGTCAAAAAAATGTCATAAAAACGACAAAGTGAAGGCTGAGAAAACATTAACAATGTACTTTATACACAACGCAAGTGTTTTCGTAACCCTAGGAGGTTTTGTGAAAGCGCTACAGGCGTGCCAAAATCGTTTTTACACTGCTATTTTCTCCTGTTGTTTTTTTAGAGTACATCTGATTGACTGGCCTTCTCTCTTGCAGGGAGACGGGACTCTTCAGAGAGGGAGTCTCCCACTTGCGTGTAATTAGCAGGAACCGCAGAAGCCCTGAATCAGAACATTTCTAGTGCTGTAATTGAGCAGGAAGTCCGAGCGGTAAAAGCGTTGGACTTAAGATCCAATAGACATAAAAACCACGTGGGTTTCATCCCCAGTCCTGGTAGACTCTCCTTAATTAAGGAGCAAGTAAAGGTTTATTCTCTGCTGAGAAGAAAACAAACACAACATTTCGGCCGTGGAGCCTTCGAGTGTCTAGAATTACACGTCATTGTGACAAGACTATGCTCTGTGCTCTGTTTACAACAAAAACCACAGCCCGTCTAGGTCTTTAAGCGCTTTGAGAAGCCACCTTTAAAGGCGCTATATAAAATAAAGTTTATTATTATTATATTACTGAAAGAGAAATGTAATTTTCTCTATTTTTGGAAATTCTTGGGATAAACTTTTAAAGACATGTTGATTTGTCATTTGTCAATTTTTAACTAGGCTAAAAACACCTTTTCTAGAAATCCTTTTCCATCTGTCTGTGCTACGATCCTCCTCACACACTACTAACACGTGTAGAATCAGTTGGTATTAATGAGGTTTCTAACGCTGGGAAGTTATTTTGACTGAGCTTGGGACCAGTGAAAGCATACGGTGATTTCACCTGCTTTCAGTTGTTTATTGACGCTCATGAACACTCAATATGTAACTAAGAGTGCTTGGTTTCATCCTTTTAGTTTCATTGTTTTCAGAAGTTAATCGTAATATTTTTGTCAGCGATTGTTATAATAAATACAGAAAGATTTTTAAACAAAACCACATTCAGGCAGATTTTCAAAAACCTTTTAAGAGTTGATGGGTTTCACCTTTGGAATAGTAGTTAGATTAGTCGGAAAAAGGAAATTCGTATAACATCTCTCCACATTTTCAGTCTAATTTCTGTGAAGAATCATATTAACAGGCTGAACTGTAAACACCAGCCCTGAGAGGAAGGAAACAGAGCTCAAGACCTTCTCAGGCACGCGTGCATTAGTATAATGGTGAGTATCCCCGCCTGTCACACGGGAGACCGGGATTCGATTCCCCGACGGGGTGGTAGGTAGCTTTTTAACCACCTCACTACACTTTTAAAAAAACAACGTTTGTCAGATCTAGACTCAAGCAGGCGTCATGTTCTGGATTGCTGTTTCAGTTCTAACTGGAGACTGGAGTTTGTCTCATTTTCAATCACACATGAAACACTTTCACACACGAGGGGAAACAAGCGCAAGCTGAGCGAATCAGCACTTAAAGTTCTTCTGTAATAATCCGCAGAGGGCCCATTAGGTGATCTTTAGCTGATCACTGGACTGTGGGTTCAAGCGGCTGGTTAGTTCAGTTGTTTAGAGCATGGTGCTAATAACGCCAAAGTCGCGAGTTCGAGCCCCATAAATCGATTTCCACAAGTGATGAGCTCACTGAAAAGAACGAAGCTCACAGGAGGACTGAAACCCTGTTCTGTAACTTAGCTGCTGGGAATGACACTGTGGGGGCAGTCTTTCCAACTGTCAGAAAATGCATCGCACACTCCTTAACTTTCTCCCCAAGGACTCCCGATCTGCTGAGAGGAGATTTCAGCAGAGAGCACCGGAGCCGCGCTTCATGCGGAGAGAAGATGAACAGGAGGCGCGGCTGTTGAATGCTTGACAATCGCACAGCGCTCTCTCCGCAAGGCGCGAACGCGGCTACAGGAGACCTGTCGGCACACAGAGCTCTAAACTCACTCCTGGAGGAGGCAAGAGGACGCTCTACCAGCTGAGCTCACCCCCTGCGCTGCACCCTCCTCCTCGGCGTCACCTTGTGCCGCTTCTCCACCTCTTAGGGGCACCGTCACTGCCTGTCGTCTGCAGGGCGGTCCCGCCAAATGTGAGGAGGACGGCGGGACCTTCTTCTGCCTGCTGCACGAGTCGAGCTCTTGTGCTCGTCAGTTCAATGCTCTTTACATCAACTCCTACTGCCTGTTGGCGCTTTATCGCCATATGTAACCAGTAGAGGTACAGTACTGGTCCAACGGAATTCTTACTTACAGAAAGTCTCTCGATTGTTGAAACAGGTGTAAAAACACAAAGTGCAGACAGTGCATCAAGACAATATATAAACAGACAGTAGACAGTGTACAAGTAAACAAGTAAACAGTTCGAATGTAAACGATGCAGACATGTAAACAATGACTGGAGATGTGCAATAAATAAATAAGAAATCATAATGAGGTAGATGGAGTAGGTGTGGTCCGAGGGGCATGGCCAACTGTGTTTGCCACTCGAACGGCTATCCCGGGGACTGAAGAGAGCTGAACTGAAGGAAATTCGTATTTAAATACAGTGCAAGTCTTCAATGTGTTCTGGCACTTCCGGGTCTTCACTGAAGATATTTGTTGTGTTCTTGAGTGTGATGGGACCGTGCACTGGTGTCTCTCAGGGGAAAATGGGGTTTCCACCGGTTGTGGAGCAATTGGGGGGTTCAGAGAATAAGTTGTGTGGGCGCTTGTAACGGTGCGCTAAAGAAAAAAATCTCTGAGATGAAGCTCTAAAGATGCACGACCCCACTATGTTACTCGAGTATCACACTGGTATTAGAAATACAGCGAGATGTCACAATAAATCCCAATCCGTCTTTTAGGATCCCAGCCATTCCGGAACAAATTCTCCCCCCTGCGCTCTGGCAAGCGGTACCGCGCTGTTAAAACAAGATCCACTGGACTCCAGAACAGCTTCTATCCCACTGCAGTGCGCGTCCTCAACAGCTAACTGCAGGGCTTCAGACTCAATGCATGTCCACACTCTGCTCTAACTCATGGTCTACTATGTTTTTTTGTCACTACTACATACTTATTGTCCCACAACATATTGATGGCTCCTGTTCTATTTATTGTTTGTAATGTACTGTCTCCATTGTTGTTGTCCAGAGAGATCAGTGAGAATAAGAATTCCAATGTACATGTACATATGGCAATAAAGTTCCCTACTCCTCTAGTCTACTCGTGTCAGATACACAGAAGATAAGAAGTGAGTTTGATATGTCTTTGTATTATCACATAATAAAGACTCCCTGTCAGATAAAATGATACTACAGACGTGCAGCCCAGTCTGATAGAAATGCAAATGTTAATTGACATGTTATTTGGATTCACCAAAAGGAAAAACACACCCGTAGTCGGCAGGATTCGAACCTGCGCAGGGAGACCCCAATGGATTTCTAGTCCATCGCCTTAACCACTCGGCCACAACTACACAGAAACCTAGAATAAAAATGGAGTAAAAAGCAAGCGGGAATTATAACTAAGCGGTCTGAGTGTGGGTCGTGTCGTGGGTGACGGGGAAAAAGTGTCTCCCACTTTCATCATTCCATCCCGGAGCAGATCAGAAAGGAGACAGAAATGAAACTGGTTTCCCTCTGAGCGTCTTCCAGGCTGTAATACGCGCGCTGCCTGTTCACGAGCGACGTGGCGGACTGACCGCTGTGGCCACCAGGTGTCGCCAAAGGCGAATGACGAGAACTGTGACACAGAGAGACACCCTGTCAGATAAAATGATACAACAAACGCGCAGCCCAGTCTGGAATTAAATGTTAACAGAGATGTTACTTGAATTTATTCTAGTCCATCACGTTAACCACTCGGCCACGACTACACACGCATCCTCACCTTCTCCCGAACTGACACGGGCTCGTTCCCACATCATTTCCAACCCAAAATCTCTCTGCGTGATTAATTTGCTATTTCTATCTCTCTATATCGATCATCACCAGCGGATCCACTAAGGAAACAAAAGGTAGGAGAACTCAGAGGACGATCCTTCTTTCACAAGGCTGGTTAGCTCAGTTGGTTAGGGCATGGTGCTAATAATGCCAAGGTTGCAGGATTGATTCCCGTACAGGCCAGTGAGTCTCATTTTCACACACCCACTATTTCTAGTCTACTGACGCAGAAATACACATCATTATGGAAAGACGACCTATGAATCAATCAAAATTACTTCCACTTCTCTTTATTGGTGGAAATCGCAGAAAAAAACGGAACTGTTTAATCTTCGGATGAACTTCTAAAAAGAATCTCCCGGGTTACAGGCAGGGATACTCACCCCTATACTAACGAGGAGCGGGAGCTATGTTTCCTGTTAGGAGACGTTTCCTCTCGGGGCTGATATTTCAGGATTTGGCTTTCATTTTGATTATCTTCAGAAACGTGTTCCCAGCTGTGGTACTGCTCCCCACGGACGCTACTAACACGTTCGGAAATGATTATTTCAGCTTCGGTTTTGAGTTTTAAAACGCGTTAAGAAGTCCTTCCGACAGAGCACGGGCCAGGTGAGAGGAAATGGTATTTTCACCGGCTCTCGGATGTGTAAAGACGCCCATAAACTGGTAGTGAATACTACCTCCCAAAGGGGAGATGGGTATCTAACACGGGCTCGTTCCCGCATCATTTCCACTCCAACCTACTCTCTTCGTGATTCATTTACTATTAATTGATTAAATGATTCTCGCTTTGGGTGCGAGAGGTCCCGGGTTCAAATCCCGGACGAACCCGTCTTATTTTCTATTGTAGGAAGACATATCCAGCCCTCCTCGGAAGCACAGCAGAGCGAGTGTCGTGAGGTTATAGCCAGGTGCTGCAGCTGATGGGCTGATTGCTGGTTTACAAGATCCGATGGTGGAGACACCTTCACCACTCGGAGTTTATCTGATGCTCTCATATATCATTATTTTAAAAACGTGCGAGTGGACACCAAGCATCATAGCGAGAAATCGAACCGTGTTTATCGCTGACTTAACATCTCGTATTCGGCGTGGAAGTGAAGAACACACATGCATGAGTGAACGTCTTACGCCCCATCTGTGAAGAGCCCAAAACATGATTGATCCCTGCCCCGTGTGAGGATCAAACTCACGACCTTCAGATCATGAGATTGACACACTACTTGCTGCACTAACGAGCCTGGATGATGGCTGCTTGCCAGCTCATGTCGAAATGAACATTATATATATGAACATTATTTTCGTGTGACTGTTGTAACAGACCATATTCCCCCAAAAGATTAAAACGCCGAGCTGAAGAAAAGGGAAGATTTCATCTTCATAACTCACCGGTAAAGAGACCAGAACACCACGCGAAGTCAATAAAGCGCATTAAACTGATGACCACAAAACTTTGAAACGTACATCTGGCAAACAACGTTCAGAAATGGAGTAAAAAGCAAGCATGAGTTATAACTAAGCAGTCTGAGTGTGGGTCGTGTCGTGGGTGACGGGGGAAAAGTCTCTCCCAGTTTCATCATTCCATCCCGAGAGTGTTTGTCCTCTCTAGTACATAGAGCGCAAAAGCTGTAGGATGCGGGGATCATCCCGCTATCTCTCGCATGCTAAGCGAGCGCTCTACTATTTGAGCTAATCCCCCTTCCTGTGTTAAAGGTCAGCTCCCTCCCGTGCACATTAAATCCCTCACGAGTCTTCTGCGCGATCGCACACTCGTGAAAAACACACTTGAAATCAAAGCACTCACGACCTCTCTGGCTTGTTGGTTTGAGTTTGCTGTTTGGTTGCAAGAGAACCCGGCCTCAAATCCTGTCTTATTCCATGATTACAAGAACATACGTCCAGCTCTGTTCGTATTTTCTGCTTTTATGAAACGACTCCTGACACACTGCGATTTTCTCATGTTGGTTTTTTAGAGTACATCTGATTGACTGGTCTTCTCTCTTGCAGGGAGATGGGACTCTTCAGTGAGGGAGTCTCCCACTTGTGTGTAATTAGCAGGAACCGCAGAAGCCCTGAATCAGAATATTTCTAGTGCTGTAATTGAGCAGGAAGTCCAAGCGGTAAAAGCGTTGGACTTAAGATCCAAGAGACATAAAAACCACGTGGGTTTCATCCCCAGTCCTGGTAGACTTTCCTTAATTAAGGAGCAAGTAAAGGTTTATTCTCTGCTGAGAAGAAAACAAACACAATGTTTCGACCGTGGAGCCTTCTTCGAGTGTCTAGAATTACACGTCATTGTGACAAGACTATGCTCTGTGCTCTGTTTACAACAAAAACCACATCCCGTCTAGGTCTTGCTGAAGGAAAAATGTACTTTTCTCTGTATTTTTGGAAATTCTTGGGATAAACTTTTGAAGAAATGTTGATTTGTAATTTGTCCATTTTTAACTCGGCTAAAAACACTTTTTCTAGATCTCCTTTTCCATCTGTCTGTGCTACTGCTCCTCCTCACACACTACTAACACGTGTAGAATCAGTTGTTATTCATGAGGTTTCTAACGCTGGAAATTCTTTCAACTGAGCTTGGGACAAGTGAAAGCACACGGTAATTCGTACATCATCTATACACATTTTCATTCTCATTTCTGTTACCAGTAAGTGACCAACGACCAACAGCAAACATGTGCTCCTCGTTAGTATAGTGGTGAGTATCCCTCCCTGTCATGCAGGTGATTGGTGTTCATTCCCAATGGGGTGACAGATAACTTTTTAACTACCTCACTTCAGTTTAAAAAAAACCAACGTTTTAACTCCGTTAATTGTTAATTTACGTTAATTCTATGAAATGATTACATAGATATGTGTCCAATAACATGACTTCTCTTCTTACGGGTGAGTAATTGCAAGAGTTTGAGCCCCGTCCATGGTGAAATGCTAAACAATCGGCAATCTGTGCAGGAAGGAGCCCCTCTGAAAAGAGCACCAGGGCACAAGCTCGTCTTTAATCCCATTGACGTTCTTCACTAGAGGCATGGGGTCGAACCACACTTCTCACACGCGCTTGCTTCCCCTCGTGTGTGAAAGTGTTTTATGTGTGATTGAAAATGAAACAAACTCCAGTCTCCGGTTAGAGCTGAAACAGCAATCCAGAACATGCCGCCCGCTTGAGTCTAGATCTGACCCAAAAATAAACTCATTTCATTCTTTATTATTGGACATTATTTTTTTAATTAGTAACTTAATATGCAGGACACACTAATATAGGATTCTGACGTTGTCGATCTGCTATTTGTATATAAGTGAATGTCGCTATTGAATTGATGGAAAGATCAGTGGGTTTGGTTTTCTCCTGTTCACCACAGAAGTCCCGCCCTTGGTTCTTACGACCCGCCGCCTCCGTCTCTGTCCCGATCCGAAGCAGTCGGTTCAGTTCGCCTGGGGTTCCGATCCAGACTCGGACCTGAAAGAGCTCTTCTTTTCTTTCACACGTAGTGATCAAAACTCTCAGGGGGAACTTTCACAGTTAATGATGTTTTCAGGAACAATAATCACACATCACGGGAACAAGTAAACATTTATTCCTGCTGAAAAGAGAAGAGAAGACACAACGTTTGGGCTGCGGAGCCTTCTTCGGGTGTCGGGAACAGATCATCAGTCACTGTCGATCATTAATTGCATTTCAAAAATCACACACAGTTACATCTCACAAAACATCTCATTAAAATCTGTACTTCCACAGGAATGGGCAATGAAGCAACAACAAGGTGACACCTTCAACACCGGAACTGGACACCGGTCCATCTCGGGTCACAGTAAATTTATTACTGAATAAAATCTGTAATTTCACAAGAATTATTGATGAAGCAGAAACACATTAATTGTCATCTGACCTGAATGAATCCCTTGTGAATTGTGAGCCCCAGTGGCCTAATGGATAAGGCACTGGCCTCCTAAGCCAGGGATTGTGGGTTCGAGTCCCATCTGGGGTGTCTCCTCTTAAGAGTTCTGTGATGAGTGAACAACTTGACTGTGTATGTCCATGATTTTTTTTTATATATAGTGCCTTTAAAAGTGGCTTCTCTAAGCACTTTATAGAATGACCACAACAATAAATGTCTACATGGGTTCAATCCCCACTCCTGGTAGACTCTTGTTATGAACTTGAGTTTTTAATCCACTTCATATGAGGTCAAATCAAATCCACTCAAAGTTTATCAAATGCACAACAATACGGTGTGCAGCAGTAGTTGCTGGCAATGAAATGTCTTTTTCTGTGAGCTCACAAAAATTACAAGAATCACAAAAATTCACAAAAACACAAAAATCACAAAATTGAGGTTACATTTGTAGTGTTTCATAGCCGTTCAGGGACGCCAAATATGTAACCATAGTGGCTCTCTGAAGGCACCAGTTCTGTAGGGTTTGGGCATTTACTGAGACAATTATTAATTGTAGCAGTAAATCACAAAGTTGATTCTTTTGATGGCTTTAGAATCCAACCATGCGACATAACTCAAACAACGCACACACACAGGTACTAATACACGAGGATACATTTATTAATACATAGAATATGCATATAAACCTAACAGATCTTATCGAGAGGGTTATCAGAATACAAAAGATATATATATTCAATCAGTTACGAAGTGTTACACATATCAAGAGGACATACGTTCAGTATATCATTCATTAAGACCGTTTCGTAAATGAACTTGGTTATAACTTCTACATTAGATACTCAAAACAAGTACATAACTCTTAGGAATTAAATTGATATCAACTGGTTGGGATAACAATTGAATTCTCGAGCTGTAATGCATTGAAGTTGAATACTCATCCAATTTCTGGGGATTCAGATCTCCTGCAGGCACAAACAATCAGCTGCAGGCTTGTTGCTGTCCAATCCGCGCTCTCTGGCTCCGTGCCAGGCTGTGCTGTGCGGCTTGCGATGGTGCGCTGCTGATGCTCACTGACCGGCTAGTTAGTGTTGGCTTTAACTAGCAAAGTTTGTGCACAGGAGAAAAGATGACTGTGGATCCCAGCAAGTCAGGAAGAGGACCGGTTCGTTCCTGATGAAGAGCTAGTTCTGAATAGTGATTCAGCTGTCCACAGTTCTGACCTGTCCACGAGGCCTGCTGCTGGTTACTCTCTGGCAACCTCCACTCTAGACTCTTAGAACAAAGGAAAGTTCTGGCACTCGGACACACTGGCCGTTCCGTGGTTGTCCGGGCTGAGTCTCAGGATGGTCAGGAGGCGCGCTGCGAGAATGTCCTGCCCTTGGGAGCCTTCTGCTCCTGGGCCATCCTGCCCTGGAATTCTCCTTTGAATTCCCTTTAGAACAGTCCACAGAAGTCCACTCCTGAATCTTACTGAATCTCCCGAATCTGAATCTCGTTGAATCTGAATCTCTCAGGCTCTCTGTGTTGCCTGTTTTTACCTGGAGGAACTTCAGCTCGTTGATTGGCTGAAAGTTCCATGGGCATCAGAGTCCCACGTGGGTTACTCAGCCCTACCAGTCCCTGATTGGTTGATCAAGGTGAGATATGAGTCACTTAGTCCTGACACTTAGTAATGCAGTCCAGATGTCCATCCGGCACTCCCTAGACTGATAGGCGCCAGTGGATGACCATTGATCATGATAGCCAGACTTAGCTAAGTGCATCCGCCTTTGGGAGCTGTCCTAGGAAACCTTAAATCACCCTGCACTAATGGTCTCTCTGTGGCTGCACCACAGAGATGAACAGAGAAATGGGGCCTCATTTGGGAAGCTCAGAAACACTTAATTCTGCCTTATTATTAAGCCTCGCCGCTACATATCCCCCCTTTTTGAAGGTCACGAGGTCCTGAGGCGTTGTTGCCTTCAAAACAAAACAGAGTTAAGTGATGTCCCTTGCCATTAGAACATTAATCTTAAATGTCTACATTACTCCTCGAGAATTCATACCGGAACCAGCATTGGATACAAACAGGATGAATAACATCTGGAGTATGTATAAACACGGTAGGAGACATTATCTAAGTCTAGGAATTACACATCAGGAAGCTCACTGTCAATATCTGATACCTCTGTAGTAGATATTTGGGGAGAAGTCACTTCCTTTCTTTTGACATGCTACCTTTGACTCATTCATGCTACCCGGAGTACATCTTGATGTGAGAGTACATCATTCAGAGTACACTGTCAGTCATGATCCAGCTACCTGGCAGTAGTGTTACAATAACAACAGTTCCTGTTCCCAGCCCCCCGATAAACCACAACACCTGTGTTGGGTATCTGCTAGGGTGGTTTGGAGGTTTGTTCCATTAAAGCAAACTAAACTACCTGTACCTCTTCAGGGCTTACTGTTTCTTGGATTTCTATCCAATTCAATAGTGTGGCACCTGAAGGCATCCAAGACCTCAAGTTTGGTCTTATATTGTCTGGTTCCAGACCGTACAGTATTAAGTTCAAGAACACTGTGGCCTCCTCGGGAACTTGCAGGAAAACTGTTTTGATTAGGTAGCTGCATTGCGGTAGCTGTATCATGCCTGTCACAAGTCATGGTGACAGTTAAATGTGGTGTGTTGACCAGCCATTTACGTCCCACCTGCTCTTCATGGGGTTCATTAACCTCCCTCTGCCCATTAGTAGCTTTACACCCTTCATTGGTGAATCGTTTAGACACAGCCAATGGATAGCTTTGGTAGCCATACCCATCTCAAGATTTGGAACCAAATTCAATCTTGGATTGCCTTCTGGGTGAGCTATGAGCAATGGGGTTAATGTCACACACTCCTCTACTGAGAAGAGTGGAATCAAGTGGGTTGGGATTTGTGCCGTGGTTAGACTGGCTACAGTGGCACTAAACTCCCTTAACAGGTCTTGTGTCAACATTCTGGCCTGTTGCACACAAGCATAAACCCACTGTATAACACCAACAATCATGTCCACTGGTTGGGGAATAAGGTTTAACCCTGTTGCATAGGAAGTTGCCTGTAGGGTTTTCCCTAAGCTTTCCAACTTTTGCTGCTGTCGATACAGTCTGTCACTACCCTCTGGCATCTCTGACACCTGCCTTCTTGGGGCAGTCAGGGTGAGAGTGCCAGTAGCACACAAACCTACCAGAAAAAGCAAACGTGCAACAGTGGTGGCACGAATCAGTCTTCCCAAAAGTCTTTTCGGGTGGCTGATCCCAGTCATCTCCTTCTGAGTGACTGTTGCCTTTCTAAGCTGGCGCAGCGTGTACATGGTGTCTTTCTCAGTATGCCATGTGGCATCTTGGGCACCAACATCCTGGAAATCTGGGGAGATCTGACACAGCTGCTGATGCTGCTCCTCCATTTCCAGGGCATCTGCTTTTTCAATTTGTTCATGCCTGTGCTCTAGGAACCCTGCAGGGGGCGGTGCAGCGGTGGAGCATGCCTGACCCTCGGCTGAGTGGTCATCTGGAGCACCTGAGTGATCTGGGATTGTTACCCCATTCTCACTGTTCAGGTCCACCCTGCACACTTCCTGATTGAGGAATCCCTCTATCGGCATGTTTACAATCGTTCGCTGGGCGTGGGTGTAGGACACCTGCTCGCTCCCCCCTTCCCTCGCTAGGGGTTCAGGGAGCTGCCCCAGCACTGGGATAGCTAGTTCACTGTCTTCGAACTCGCTATCACCCACCAGGCCCATGTCAGTGCAGGCGGGGATTCTGACACCCCTCTTTGCGATGTCCTGCACTGACAGGCGGGTGGCTTGACCATCCAGCTCCAGTCTGGGTGAACCACTGTTGGTCAGACTCAGACTGACAGACTGAGCTGGTGGCTGTAAGAAAACCAGCTCGGCTTTCATTCCCTGTCCCTTCTGGGGGACTGGGTGTGTTGGAAACCCTGCCGTTGAGGCAGGAACAATCAGGTCAGTCTCACTCACTACCTGGTAGTTGTGAGAAATAATGTTACCTGACTGCAGGTTCCCTGGGTCACAGCAGAGGGAATCGGCATCTGGGATCAGGTGTGTCCACAGCGCAGTAGTCTCAGCGTCCAGCTGGACCTCCTGTCTAACCTGTGAATGTTGCACCAGGGGCACCTGGTGGTGGCCCCATGACAGCTGCTCAAGCAGATCCTCACTAATAGAGGACCTCTCAGGGCTAAGGGTGAGGGCTACATCACCAACCTGCTCTCCTGCCATCTGGATCCCTTCCACCACTGCAGGGTGGTGGTCCTGACCCCTCTTGGGTGCCAGGGTGCACAGGGAAAGCTCCTTTTCATCGCCAGGTGGGGAGATCTGCTCCTCTTTAGGGATGTAAAAGGGGTGTGCTTTACCTGGTGGATCAGGCGGCTGCTTGGAGCACCGCTCCTGTGGCATGGAGGCTGTTGTGACCTTGGCCAGGGCACGACTTCCCTATATATCTGGGAAACAAGATAATATTTTTATTTCTTGTCCAGAGGGAACAGAAGGAATCTCCACATAGGCTTCTGTGTTCGGTGGGCACTGTGTGAGCACAGTCTGCCTCTTGGCCCCCCTTTCCTTCTGTACAGAAGCCTTAGGAGCCTTGACCTGTTTCCACACTTTGCCTTTCTGGTGATCCACCAAAGGTTCCACTCTGAGTCGCATGCCCTTTTCTTTTTCAACCCGTTTGAGCTTGCCGTGTGACATCAAACACCTTTCAACCTCAGTGTCAATCAGTGTCTCACTGGGTAAGACATCTCCCATGGCAGCCTTGAGGTAAAAGCTTCCTGCTTTTCCTCTGTGTTTTACTGCCTGCTCTGTGACTTCAGGGGTGGAGTCAGCACTCGCTTGGGAGTGGCCGACCTCATCCAGGCAGGAACCCTTCCGCTCAATCAGATAGACTGAGGGAGTGGGAGGGGGCGGGTCTCCGCCTCCTCCAGTGGAGAGTATCAGCTCATTCACGCTTCCGGCAGCCTTGGGGAGCGGTTGTTCCTGTCCTAATAAAGCTTGTTCAAGCCTGGCCAGGCGGGCGGCTACTGAATCCTTTTGTTCAGCTTTATCTAGTCCTTTCCCTCCCCCGGTGTTCTCATGGCACTTAGGACGCTGGGTGCGGTCCTGTGTGCCTGCTTTGGAACGGGGCTTAGCCAGCTCAGGAGCCTGTGCTCCTTCGAGCAGGAGGGAATTAACCCTGCTGGCTCTGACGGCGAACACAGTCGCTTTAGCAGCTTTTTGCTCAGAGCGACTTTGGACATCATACTCCCAGGCTTTCTGCACGAATCTTTTAATATCAGTCATTTTCATGGTCTGTGCATCTGTATGCATTAAGATCATCTTTCTGACTGATGGGTGGAGATTCGCAATGAATAAACCCTTGAAATGTATGTTCTCTTCGCAACCCTCATCATTTCGCCCTGCAAAATAAGTTCGTCTAAGTCTCTCGTAATATTCGCGAGGGGACTCTGCTCTCTCGTGCTTAATGTTAAGGGCGGCGGCTATCGCGGCAGTCGGATCAATAAACGCACTGTATTCCTCGATAAGTGCATGACAAAGCTGTTCAAAGTCATTACAGACTTCTTTCATCTGCCTAGCCATCCACTCATGTATAGCTCTGCTGGTAGTTTTCCTGACCAGAAGCACTTTCTCCTGTTCTGTGGCGTTTGGCAGGAACTGCAGGTTATACCTGAGGTCTTGAATATAACTCTCGATATTATTCTCTGACACTGCGGGGTCAAATCTCTCTACGTCCTTCGCTAGCTCTCTCAGAGAATGGAGATTTATTCTTCTAGCTTCTCCGCTGACGGAGATATGGAAGAGATCGTGGTCAGACTTGTCGCTGCTAGAGAGAGTGCTTAATAGCGACTCGAATTCAGACCTTTTAGCAACCATCGTTAAACTTAAAGAGTATTACTTTTAAGCACGAAATCACAGTTTTACCACAGAAAACCACAAGATCAAGTATGCAATCAACCCTGTAGATTGCAAAAGATCACAAAACAATCAAGCACTGCTTAAAGAGCAAGGGGAACTTTTTTCCTTTCGGCTTTCAGCACACTGTATTGTCGTGTATGAAACCCGCGGCGTTTTATATGAATTATTCCGCTTGGTTGATTCATTTCAGTCTTGCCACATCCACCCAGGGACGCCAAAAATGTAGTGTTTCATAGCTGTTCAGGGACGCCAAATATGTAACCATAGTGGCTCTCTGAAGGCACCAGTTCTGTAGGGTTTGGGCATTTACTGAGACAATTATTAATTGTAGCAGTAAATCACAAAGTTGATTCTTTTGATGGCTTTAGAATCCAACCATGCGACATAACTCAAACAACGCACACACACAGGTACTAATACACGAGGATACATTTATTAATACATAGAATATGCATATAAACCTAACAGATCTTATCGAGAGGGTTATCAGAATACAAAAGATATATATATTCAATCAGTTACGAAGTGTTACACATATCAAGAGGACATACGTTCAGTATATCATTCATTAAGACCGTTTCGTAAATGAACTTGGTTATAACTTCTACATTAGATACTCAAAACAAGTACATAACTCTTAGGAATTAAATTGATATCAACTGGTTGGGATAACAATTGAATTCTCGAGCTGTAATGCATTGAAGTTGAATACTCATCCAATTTCTGGGGATTCAGATCTCCTGCAGGCACAAACAATCAGCTGCAGGCTTGTTGCTGTCCAATCCGCGCTCTCTGGCTCCGTGCCAGGCTGTGCTGTGCGGCTTGCGATGGTGCGCTGCTGATGCTCACTGACCGGCTAGTTAGTGTTGGCTTTAACTAGCAAAGTTTGTGCACAGGAGAAAAGATGACTGTGGATCCCAGCAAGTCAGGAAGAGGACCGGTTCGTTCCTGATGAAGAGCTAGTTCTGAATAGTGATTCCGCTGTCCACAGTTCTGACCTGTCCACGAGGCCTGCTGCTGGTTACTCTCTGGCAACCTCCACTCTAGACTCTTAGAACAAAGGAAAGTTCTGGCACTCGGACACACTGGCCGTTCCGTGGTTGTCCGGGCTGAGTCTCAGGATGGTCAGGAGGCGCGCTGTGAGAATGTCCTGCCCTTGGGAGCCTTCTGCTCCTGGGCCGTCCTGCCCTGGAATTCTCCTTTGAATTCCCTTTAGAACAGTCCACAGAAGTCCACTCCTGAATCTTACTGAATCTCCCGAATCTGAATCTCGTTGAATCTGAATCTCTCAGGCTCTCTGTGTTGCCTGTTTTTACCTGGAGGAACTTCAGCTCGTTGATTGGCTGAAAGTTCCATGGGCATCAGAGTCCCACGTGGGTTACTCAGCCCTACCAGTCCCTGATTGGTTGATCAAGGTGAGATATGAGTCACTTAGTCCTGACACTTAGTAATGCAGTCCAGATGTCCATCCGGCACTCCCTAGACTGATAGGCGCCAGTGGATGACCATTGATCATGATAGCCAGACTTAGCTAAGTGCATCCCCCTTTGGGAGCTGTCCTAGGAAACCTTAAATCACCCTGCACTAATGGTCTCTCTGTGGCTGCACCACAGAGATGAACAGAGAAATGGGGCCTCATTTGGGAAGCTCAGAAACACTTAATTCTGCCTTATTATTAAGCCTCGCCGCTACACATTTTTGAAATTGAATAAAACTCAATGTGAGTAGAGCTGTTATGTGTCCATGGTGTATGCAGTATATACATGTAGTGCACTTATGCTGAATATAGTGAGAATTGTGTGTCCATGTAGCCATTACAGGTGATTTGCTAAGGAGCTACAGGTTGGCTATTTAGCAGTCTTATTGTCTGGAAGTAGAAGCTGTTCCATAGTCTGTTAGACTTGGACCGAATGCTTTGGTACCGTTTACGGACTACAAACTGCAATTTGTGCCAAGCCATGCAGAGTCTTACAGGTGAGCATGAGGATCTTAAAGTCCACACGGAATTGGACAGGAAACCAGTGCAAGGACTCCAGGACAGGAGTAATGTGATCACTTGCATTAGACCTGGTCAGGATTCTGGCTGCTGAGTTTTGGACATACTGGAGTTTGTTCACTGTGGATTTAGATACCCCAGCGAGTGGAGGGTTACAGTAGTCGGTTTGGGAAAACAGAAAGTAGTTAATTGCAGTTTGTAGTCTGTTTCTGTTGTTTCTGCTCTTGATGAAGAACAGACGCAGGTGGGAGCGTCTCTCTGAGGAAGAGTCCCGTCACCCCGCAAGAGAGAAGACCAGTCGATCAGATGTGCTCTGACACGGCAACATGAGGAAAGCTGTGTGTCACGAGTGACACAGAGGGATCCCCTACCAGATGAAATGGTACACTAAACACAACTTTCACGACTTGTGAAAAGTATCACAACCTCTACATAAACGCATCAGTGAGCTCATTATTTTTTTCTGACACTCAGCGTTTTGATTGATGCGCAATTACGCACCATCTGGAACACTGGGGGACAGCTGTGTACATACAGACGTTCACAATGCGAGAAATACTGCTCACTGGAGTTTACTGCGAAAAACCCGTATCTGACCATAGGAAACAGAACAGCACAGTCTCCAGTTACCCAGACTGTAAACACGGGAATAAAGCTTTGTTTGATTTCTGAAACCCTTTCTGTATGTCCTGTTTTCATTCAAGTAGGGGTCAACTATATTCACAATACTGCTGACAGCAGGAAAATTCCCATTCTTTACTCAACAGCTTTTTAAAAACAGCACCCATGATGTTCAAACCGATTTTTTTACACAGAAGACTGACACAGCTTTGCGTTGTGAATCTCTGGTGGTGGTTTTAAGGAATGTAGCACTGTGCACTGGGATAGGGGGGTGCTGTTCACGAGGCAATAGCATTTAAACTACAACACCCACAATGCTCTAACCAAGAGTTTTACACACTAGGCAGGCCCCCTGACCTTTCACATCCTTGCTTTGGTTTGTGAAATTTTATTCTTTTTTAAGTTAGCACTACAGGTAATTTACTGGAATAGTGGGGTCTTATTCATGACTCAATAGGTTTTTAAGCACAACACCCACAATGCTCTAACCAAGTGTTTTACACACTAGGAGGCCCCCTCACCTTTCACAGCATTGCTTTGTGTTGTGAAATTTTTCTTTATTTTTATATGATTTTGTCGGCACTATTAGACAGACAGTACATGGGGATAGGGGGTGCTGTTCACGAGTCAGTATCACTATCTAACACTCTACGAGCGCCACCTAGCGATGGTCTTTGGTCAGTGAATCAGCACTGTGCTACTGGCGCTGTGTGATGAGAAATGACTCGCGTTCTGAGTGGCGCCTTGTTCCTCTCCAGGCTGTTACTGAGGTGCCTCTCTGTTTTGCAGACAAATGGATTTCAAGTCCAGCGACTTAACCACTCGGCCACGACTACACGCACAAACCTACCTTCTCCCGAACTGACACAGGCTCGTTCCCGCATCATTTCCAACCCAAAATCTCTCTGCGTGATTAATTTGCTATTTCTGTCTCTCTATATCGATCATCACCAGCTGATTCACTAAGAAAACAAAAGGTAGGAAAACTCAGCGGTAGATATGTGACTCACGAGGCCGGTTAGCTCAGTTGGTTAGAGCGTGGTGCTAATAACGCCAAGGTCGCGGGTTCGATCCCCGTACGGGCCAGTGAGTCTCATTTTCACACACCCACTATTTCTAGTCTACCGACGCAGAAATACACATCATTATGAAAAGACGACCTATAAATAAATCAAAATTACTTCCACTTCTCTTTATTGGTGGAAATCGCAGAAATTAACGGAATTGTTTCATCTTCGGATGAACTTCTAAAAAGATTCTTCCGGGTTACAGGCGGGGATACTCACCCCTATACTAACGAGGAGCGGGAGCTGTTTCCTCTCAGGAGACGTTTCCTCTCGGGGCTGATATTTCAGGATTTGGCGATTTGGCTTTCATTTCGATTATCTTCAGAAACTTGTTCTCAGCTGTGGAACCGCTACTGCTCCCCCACAGAGGCTACTATCACGTTCGGAATCGATTATTTCAGCTTCGGTTTTGAGTTTTAAAACGCGTTAAGAAGTCCTTCCGACAGAGCATGGGCCAGGTGAGAGGAAATGGTGTTTTCACCGGGTCTCGGATGTGTAAAGACGCCTATAAACTGTTAGTGAGTAATATAAATTCATTAATGGTGAAGTAATTAATTTCAGTTTGTAGTCTATTCCTGTTGTTTCCGCTCTTGATGAAACCAGACAGTTGAGCCACTTTTAAAGACACAACTACACTAACGAGGAGCGCGTGTCTACCGCTGAGCGAGAGATCTGTTCACTGTCAGGAGACATTTCCTCTCAGGGCTGATCTTTTAGGTTTCAGCGTTTAGTTCATCTTCATCCTTCTTTTTGCAGGAGATTGTAATAACAATTACGGATTAAAAAAAAATCTAACTCAGATTTTCGAAAAACTTCTAAAAGTTGACCGACTGCCCCTTTGGAAGGGAAATGTATATAAGATCTCTCTCCCTGCTTCAGAAACTGTCATCACACTGGAGAGAAGTTACACGTGTCCATACGCGCTTCTGACAGGAATCACAATAACATCGCAGTGAAAGCAAATGGCGTTTTCAACTGTTTAATTGCACGTTATTGTTGGAAAATGCAACGGAATTCGTTATTCTTCTGATATGAGTTTAAACAAACGTTTAATTGTAAGTGAAGTCAGCTTCTTAAAAATGAAACCAGCGCCCCGTCGCAGAAACGTACCCCGGTCTCCCGCGTGAAAAGCGGGGATCCTCCTGTGCGCCATACTGACGGGGAGCGACCGCGGTGAAGTTAGCTTGAAGCTCGAAAGCGATTTTGGCCTGTAGCGTTTTCACAAAATCCCCTAGAGTTACGAGAACGATATTTAGGAATATAAATATATTATAATTCTGAGAAGTATAGGACTGACCTCTTTAACAACGCACGATGTGTAATTCTGCGTCTGTGAATTGAGAAACAGAGATGTCTGTTTTATAAAAGGCGAGAGAGTGGCATTCAAATCTGTCGCAGATGCGCTGGGTTATATAAGCAAAAAAATGTTTATGAAGAAGGTGAAATACTGCTGTGTATTTTCCTCTTGTTTAGCCGCCACTGCCGGCTATACACAGTATGATAATATTGCAAATATCGTATTATCTTCAGCTGCAAACAATTCCTTATAGTTACAAAATTTCACCTTAATATTCCATGTTAAGTGGATTTAAAGATGATAAACAGTAGGAAAACAGGTTAAATGAAGATAATCGTTTCATCAACATCTACCGCTCCACAAGCGCTTTAGACTTTAACTTCAACACAGTGATCACTCGGCACTACTACACCGCGCTCAATGATGACTGGGCTCTGTCTACATTAGACATGCGCTTTCACAGCCTAGCCCACCTGCTCAGGACCTTCTCACTGTCTCTAAAGAAGAATTACACGTCACTGTGACAAGCCTGTCTTAGAAGTGCTCTGTGCTCTGTTTACAACAAAAACCACAGCCCGCTTGAGTCTAGGTCTTACTGACAGAGAAATGTATTTTTTGAAATTCTTGGGCTAAACTTTTATTGTGTTGTTTTGTTGTGCTTCAGTCATCTGTTTGACCTTCCTCTCGGGGAAATTATAAAGACTCTACAGTTCGGACACCTACTCTGATATTTCGATCTTAAATTAAGGTCTGCTTCTTTTGACGGTCTTATTATGCAAAGAGTGTAAGACCCAAGTGCTCGTTTATTAAAGTCCGAGATCCTGACCGATTTGACTTTATACCGATAATTGCAGCAAATTAATGAAGAAAAGAGAAACACGAGAAAAAAACTGCTGCACACATGTGGCCAGTCTTAATGAGCTGTTGCTGTCAGACGTGTTTCTGTGTTAAACGCACAAGGACAAAACCAGCCCGGAGACTCCGATCGAGCACTGGGCTGTGCTTTTCTCCCTTGGAAAGGTCACGCATTCCGCGAGGTAGGCAAGAACACGCGTGTATGAGCGAACAGGACCCACCTGGCACGAGTGAATGACCCCCCCGCGAGCTCACTGGCAGGAGAGAGGGGAAGGGTGGGCTCGTTGGTTTAGTCCAAGCGAACGGCGCGAGTCTCACTGCACTGGTCTGTCTCCGGTCTCTGGGCGCGAAGAACACGTGTGAAATTTGAGGGGTAGCTTGTTGCCGGGTTCGTTGGTCTAGGGGTATGATTTTTGCTTTGGGTGCGAGAGGTCCCGGGTTCAAGTCCCGTCTTTTTTTCTATCATTGTAGGAAGACATATCCAGCCCTCCTCGGGAGCACAGCAGAGCGAGTGTCGTGAGGTTATAGCCAGGTGCTGCAGCTGACGGGCTGACTGCTGGTTTACGAGATCCGGTGGTGGAGACACCTTCACCTCTAAGAGTTTATCTGCAGCTCTCATGTATCATTATTTTAAAAAGGTGTGAGTGGACACCGAGCATCATAGCGAGGGATCGAACTGTGTTTATCGCGGACTAAACATCTCGTATTCGGCGTGGAAGTGAAGAACACGCGTGTGGGAGTGAACGTCCCACGCCCCATCCGTGAAGAGCCCAAAACAGCACCGCTCCCTGCCCAGTGTGAGGATCGATCTCACGACCTTCAGATTTCGAGACTGACGCGCTACCTACTGCGCTAACGAGGCTGGACGATGGCTGAGTTGCAGTATGAACTCACACGATATGATTTCAAATCAATCGGTGAGATCCACACCATCCGCTGTCACAATAAATCCCAATCTGTCATTTAGGATCCCAGCCATTCCGGAACAAACTGTTACTGGCTACAGCTGAACGAGTAAGCATTCCACTACACTTGTTGTACACGGCAAAAAAAAAAATCTTGAATCAAAAATTCATAAACGATTTCAGAAGCTTGCTCTTTATTACGTTTCATATTCCTCGCAGTCATGTAAAGTGTATAAATATTAATATGCTGTATACTGTGTATATATATAGTTTCTCATATACAAGTGTGATTTGGGCTTGAAACATGTCATCTGGTAATGGAGCAAACAGCCGGCGATACCGGACAGCCCTTCCCTCCTGTGAGTCCTGTTGAAGCGAAGCTCTGCTGTGCTGTGCTGTACTGTACTCTCACCCACTGTGTGCTCGGCACTAACTGGATTATATAATAATGGGTTGAAAGGGACACATTCTGACGTGGGTTTAAATTCAGATTGACTCCTGTGTGTTAGAAAATAAATAAATAATCAATCAATAAATAAATAATCAATAAAATACATCGCAGACGTTCTCCTGTTTTAACAGGTTTCCCATGGAAGGGTTAAGTTACAGTTGTATAAATTGAAAACGTGGCAGTTAGATGTCACACAGATGTTACAGCGGTCAACGCAAAGTCCACACAACATTGCAAGTGAGACAGGAGTCTGTCCTCTCTAGTACATAGAGCGCAAAAGTTGCAAGATCCAGGCATCGATCACGCTTTGAATTGATGGGGAGACTGGTAACTTTTTAACCACCTCACTACAGTTTAAAAAAAACAACGTTTGTTTAAAAGTTCATCTGAAGAATAAACAACTCCGTTAATTGTTATTTTATTGGATTTCTAATCCCTCACCTTAACCACTAGGCCATGACTACACGCACAACCCCTAACCGGCCTCCTATGACATGTTTCCAGCCCTGACTCTGAGCAACTCCGACTGTGGAGATTTCCCACAGACCTGAGACGGGCCAGTGTCTAAATCAGGGCCGGGGAGGGACACACTCTGTCCCACGAATCGCACTCGAGCTCACTGGCAGGAGAGAGGGGAAAAAGATGGGCTCGTTCGTCTAGGGGTGTGATTCTTGCTTCGAGTGCGAGAGGTCCCGGGTCCAAATCCCGGACGAGCCCCTGTGTGTGCTCTTCCTCCACTTCCACTGTCCTGCGTCCTGACATCGCTGTCTCCCGTGAACACGACTGCAGGAGCCTCGTGAGGACTCCTCACGGGCACAGCGAGAGCTCGAGTCCCTGTCTGAGCCTGGATCCTTCATCTTCTTCACCGTGTGTCGCTTCCTCCCCTCCTGCCGGGCACCGTCACTGCCCTCACGAACTCCAATAATCAAAAAAGAATTTCTAGCTATTATTTATAAAGACACATAAGTGAAACTATTCCAGACGAAATTTTATATTCATTTTCTCGATTGATTTTTTAGAATAAACAGAGTATCACATGGCACCATGAACAACACGGAAAAAATGTGAACAATCATCACGTCACGACATACTTGGTAGTTAAAAAAAAACTGCAACAATAATATAAAAACTGGAAGAAAGGAGAAGAAAAATGAAAGCAGAGTCCAAACCACACGCCCCTGTCTAAGGATGCCAGTGTCTCTTGGACGCCATAGAATTGAATCAGTAGGAAATGGTATAAAGCTTACTTTGATAAATGTCAGAACCTCCGGCTGTGCTACCGACACTACTCCCTCTTCAGCACTACTAACACCTGCAAAAGAGGCTATTTCAGCTTTTTTGTTGAGGTTTTAAATGCTGAAAAGTGCTTTCAATTTTGCATGGCCCAAGAGAAAACAAATGACGTTCTCATCTGCTCTCGGATGTTTCATCTTCATTTGTTACGGGAGAGTGTTACAAGAAATACAGAAATTTTTAAAAAATCAAAAAATTTGGACTCACGCCTGTAGGACAGCCTTCACTGGGATCAAAGACACGCTTTTGCCCTGGCGCTCTCTGATTGGCTGTGATAATGTAGGGAAAGAGCCAATCAGCTGTTTCCAAACCTTAAACAGTGACATTGGGGTATTTCCACCCAGAGATGATATGAAAGCTTCTCTTATCCGAATCGTAGACATTACCAGTGTCTTTTTGTGTTGTGTTACAGTGTTGTGTTACTGGTTCAGTACAGTGTTATTCTCATAATGTTGTGTTACTGTATTCAGTGCAGTGTAATTGACACAGTGTTGTGTTACTGGTTCAGTACAGTGTTACAGTGTTTTGTTACTGGTTCAGTACAGTGTCATTGTCACAGTGTTGTGATACTGTTTTCAGTTTTGTTTTGTTGTGTTACTGTTATTATGTTGTTTTATTGTGCTACAGTCATCTGTTTGACCTTCCTCTCAGGGAAATTATAAAAACTCTACAGTTCGGACACCTACTCTGATATTCGATCTTAAATTAAGGTCTGCTTCTTTGACGGTCTTGTCATGCAAAGTGTGTTAGACCCATGTGCTCGTTTATTAAAGTCTGAGATCCTTTGATTTGACTTTATATTGTAGCGGCGAGGCTTAATAATAAGGCAGAATTAAGTGTTTCTGAGCTTCCCAAATGAGGCCCCATTTCTCTGTTCATCTCTGTGGTGCAGCCACAGAGAGACCATTAGTGCAGGGTGATTTAAGGTCCTAGGACAGCTCCCAAAGGGGGATGCACTTAGCTAAGTCTGGCTATCATGATCAATGGTCATCCATTGGCGCCTATCTGTCTAGGGAGTGCCAGATGGACATCTGGACTGCATTCCTAAGTGTCAGGAGTAAGTGACTCATATCTCACCGTGGTCAACCAATCAGGGACTGGTAGGGCCGAGTAACCCACGTGGGACTCTGATGCCCATGGAACTTTCAGCCAATGAATGAGCTGAAGTTCCTCCAGGTAAAAACAGGCAACACAGAGAGCCTGAGAGATTCAGATTCAATGAGAGCCTGAGAGATTCAGTAAGATTCAGGAGTGGACTTCTGTGGACTGTTCTAAAGGGAATTCAAAGGAGAATTCCAGGGCAGGACGGCCCAGGAGCAGAAGGCTCCCAAGGGCAGGACATTCTCGCAGCGCGCCTCCTGACCATCCTGAGACTCAGCCCGGACAACCACGGAACGGCCAGTGTGTCCGAGTGCCAGAACTTTCCTTTGTTCTAAGAGTCTAGAGCGGAGGTTGCCAGAGAATAACCAGAGGATCCACCCGAGGTTAGCACCAGCAGCAGGCCTCGTGAACAGGTCAGAACTGTGGACAACTGAATCACTATTCAGAACTAGCCCTTCATCAGGAACGAACCGGTCCTCTTCCTGACTTGCTGGGACCCACAGTCATCTTTTCTCCTGTGCACAAACTTTGCTAGTTAAAGCCAACACTAACTAGCCGGTCAGTGAGCATCAGCAGCGCACCGTCGCAAGCTGCACAGCACAGCCTGGCACACAGCCAGAGAGCGCGGATTGGACAGCAACAGCCTGCAACTGTTTCTTTGTGCCCGCAGGAGATCTGAATCCCCAGAGATTGGATGAGTATTCAACTTCAATGCATTACAGCTCGAGAATTCAATTGTTATCCCAACCAGTTGATATCAATTTAATTCCTAAGAGTTATGTACTTGTTTTGAGTATCTAATGTAGAAGTTATAACCAAGTTCATTTACGAAACGGTCTAAATGAATGATATACTGAACGTATGTCCTCTTGATATGTGTAACTCTTCGTAACTGATTGAATATATACCTTTTGTATTCTGATAACCCTCACGATAAGATCTGTTAGGTTTACATGCATATTCTATGTATTAATAAATGTATCCTCGTGTATTAGTACCTGTGTGTGTGCGTTGTTTGAGTTATGTCGCATGGTTGGATTCTAAAGCCATCAAAAGAATCAACTTTGTGATTTACTGCTACAATTAATAATTGTCTCAGTAAATGCCCAAACCCTACAGAACTGGTGCCTTCAGAGAGCCACTACATTTACATTTTGGCCGGCTATGATTACATATTTGGCGTCCCTGAACGGCTATGAAACATTACAATACCGATAATTAGCAGCAAATTGACAAAGAAAACACAAAACACGACAAAAAACTGCTGCACATACTGCACACATGTGGCTAGTCTTAAATGAGCTGTGTGATCTGTTGCTGTCAGACGTGCTTCTGTGTTAAACGCAGAAGGAGAAAACAGACTGGAGACTCCGATCGAGCAATGCGGCTGTGCTTTTCTCCTTTGGAAAGGTCACGCATTCCACGAAGTAGGCAAGAACACGAGTGTATAAGCGAACAGGAACCGCCTGTGTCAGATGAGCAAAAAAAAGTCCTGGTCCGTATGAGGATCGACCTCACAACCTTCAGATTATAAGACTGACGCGCTACCTACTGCGCTAACGAGGCCAAATATGAACCTAATCTGAAAACGAGCCACTCAGGGTTTTCAACCGTCTGTTCCCTAATCTAGCGATGCTCCCTCATGGATATTGAATCCGCCTTTTGATCTCACCAATACTTTTTCTCCTTGTTTCTGTTGCGAGTCCGTCTTTGAGATCCCACCTCGCTCAAGTCCTTCTGGCTGAAGTGGCCTCCCTGCCTCAGCAGCGAGCCCTCGTCAGCCATCGACACGTCTGCGGCTCGCTTGGCCCTCCGACTCCCGATCTGCTGAGATGAGATTTCCTGAGCCGCGCTTCATGCGGAGAGAAGATGAACAGGAGGCGCAGCTGTTCCACGCCCAACCCGCTCTCTTCGTGCTCAGTTTTGGGATTTCTATCTCTCTATACCGATAATCACCAGCGGATTCACTAAGAAAACACAAAAGGTAGCGAAACAGCCCCACTGTTTCATTTCAAGAGCTGTAGAGTCTCTCCAGCAATCAAAAGTTCCCGCGGGTTTAGATAAATTAAACTTTAATTGACTTTTTTAGACTTCACCCATCAGATGGCTCACAAGAGCCAAACGCATCTGCGAGGACCGTAGCGGTGTCGCAGTGGCTCATAGGACTGGCTGGCAACTATGTCAGCAGTCCGGATGGCCGAGTGGTCTAAGGCACTGTGTTCAGGTCACAGTCTCCTCTGGAGGCATGGGTTCAACTTCCACTCCTAACACACAGCTTCTCCAAACCTTTATAAATATATAGAAATATCAACTTAATCACGAAGAGAGTGGGTTGGAGTGGAAATGATGCGGGAACGAACCTGTGTCAGTCCGGGAGAAAGTGGGGTCATGTTTGTAGTCGTGGCTGAGTGTTTAAGGCGATTGACTAGAAATCCACTGGCATCTCTCCGTGGGAATGCTGCCGACTACGTTTACTCGTGGAAAGGAGTTTTGGAGTTTTTGGATACAAACTGAATCGACTGCATTGGAGACCCACCTGAACGACAGTTAGATTACGGATGAGCTGGTGCCTCGCAGCTCCCGGATTGGCTGTGATTATCTCAGTTATGAACCAGCACATTTAAAAAAAATAGATTTGAAACCCCCTTATATCTAAATGGCCAGTTTCCTGTCAGACCTTTAAACGTTTATCTGAAGAATAAACAATTGTGACTTTTTAAACAATTTCCGACAATTAAGAGAAATGCACTTCTTTTTGAGCAAGATCTAGACTCAGGTTTACGAAGTGAAAGTAATTCTGATTTCTTCACACTAAGAAAAGTCTTTTCAAGGAAGAGACAGTGGCCTGTACGGGGATCAAACCCGCGACCTTGGCGTTATTAGCACCACACTGAGCTAACCAGCCCTGTGAAAAACATTTCCAGATCTGACCCTGAGCAAGTCAGACTGTGGAGATCTTCCACAGACCTGAGACGGACCAGCGTCTAATTCAGGGCGGGGGGGGGACACATTCTCAGTCCCAGGAACCGCACAGTAACCAGGACGATCACAGGTCCGAGTTTAAATACCAGAGTGACACCGGCTGGCGAATCCCACTGGTGACACACAGCTTCTGTCATGTTGTTTCATAACCTCGTACCTAGAATACATACTGTATGATTTCAGGATTTATTGAGCCACCGCGACACCACTATGTTCCTCGAGTATCACACTGGGATTAGAAATACAGCAAGACTCCGGCATTCAGATCTGTCGCAGATGCGCTGGGTTTTATAAGCAAAAAATGTTTATGAAGAAGGTGAAATACTGCTGTGTATTTTCCTCTTGTTTAGCCGCCACTGCCGGCTATACACAGTGTGATAATATTGCAAATATCGTATTATCTTCAGCTGCAAACAATTCCTTATAGTTACAAAATTTCACCTTAATATTCCATATTAAGTGGATTTAAAGATGATAAACAGTAGGAAAACAGGTTAAATGAAGATAATCATTTCATCAACATCTACCGCTCCACGAGCGCTTTAGACTTTAACTTCAACACAGTGATCACTCGGCACTACTACACCGCGCTCAGTGATGACTGGGCTCTGTCTACATTAGACATGCGCTTTCACAGCCTAGCCCACCTGCTCAGGACCTCCTCACTGTCTCTAAAGAAGAAATACACGTCACTGTGACAAGCCTGTCTTAGAAGTGCTCTGTGCTCTGTTTACAACAAAAACCACAGCCCGCTTGAATCTAGGTCTTACTGACAGAGAAATGTATTTTTTGAAATTCTTGGGCTAAACTTTTATTGTGTTGTTTTGTTGTGCTTCAGTCATCTGTTTGACCTTCCTCGCGGGGTAATTATAAAGACTCTACAGTTCGGACACCTACTCTGATATTTCGATCTTAAATTAAGGTCTGCTTCTTTTGACGGTCTTATTATGCAAAGAGTGTAAGACCCAAGTGCTCGTTTATTAAAGTCCGAGATCCTGACCGATTTGACTTTATACCGATAATTGCAGCAAATTAATGAAGAAAAGAGAAACACGAGAAAAAAACTGCTGCACACATGTGGCCAGTCTTAATGAGCTGTTGCTGTCAGACGTGTTTCTGTGTTAAACGCACAAGGACAAAACCAGCCCGGAGACTCCGATCGAGCACTGGGCTGTGCTTTTCTCCCTTGGAAAGGTCACGCATTCCGCGAGGTAGGCAAGAACACGCGTGTATGAGCGAACAGGACCCACCTGGCACGAGTGAATGACCCCCCCGCGAGCTCACTGGCAGGAGAGAGGGGAAGGGTGGGCTCGTTGGTTTAGTCCAAGCGAACGGCGCGAGTCTCACTGCACTGGTCTGTCTCCGGTCTCTGGGCGCGAAGAACACGTGTGAAATTTGAGGGGCAGCTTGTGGCAGGGCTCGTTGGTCTAGGGGTATGATTCTCGCTTTGGGTGCGAGAGGTCCCGGACGAGCCCGTCTTTTTTTCTATAATTGTAGGAAGACATATCCAGCCCTCCTCGGGAGCACAGCAGAGCGAGTGTCGTGAGGTTATAGCCAGGTGCTGCAGCTGACAGGCTGACTGCTGGTTTACAAGATCCGGTGGTGGAGACACCTTCACCACTCGGAGTTTATCTGCTGCTCTCATGTATCATTATTTTAAAAAGGTGTGAGTGGACACTGAGCATCATAGGGAGGGATCGAACTGTGTTTATCGTGGACTAAACATCTCGTATTCGGTGTGGAAGTGAAGAACACGCGTGTGGGAGTGAACGTCCCACGCACCATCTGTGAAGTGCCCGAAACAGCACTGATCCCTGCCCCGTGGGAGGATCGAATTCACAACCTTCAGATTATAAGACTGACGCGCTACCTACTGCGCTAACGAGGCTGGACGATGGCTGAGCTGCAGTATGAACTCACACGATATGATTTCAAATCAATCGCTGAGATCCACACCATCCGCTGTCACAATAAATCCCAATCTGTCATTTAGGATCCCAGCCATTCCGGAACAAACTGTTACTGGCTACAGCTGAACGAGTAAGCATTCCACTACACTTGTTGTACACGGCAAAAAAAAAAAATCTTGAATAAAAAATTCATGAACGATTTCAGCAGCTTGCTCTTTATTACGTTGCACCCACGTTTTGTACTCCTCGCAGTCATGTACATTATATACATATTCATATGTTGTAGACTGTATATATATAGTTTCTCATATACGAGTGTGATTTGGGCTTGAAAGATGTCATCTGGTAATGGAGCGAACGGCCGGCGATACCGGACAGCCTTTCCCTCCTGTGAGTCCTGTTGATGCGAAGCTCTGCTGTGCTGTACTCTCACCCGCTGTGTGCTCGGCACGAACTGGATTATATAATAATGGATTGAAAGGGACACATTCT
This sequence comes from Atractosteus spatula, assembly GCF_055471065.1. Lineage (NCBI taxonomy): Eukaryota > Metazoa > Chordata > Actinopteri > Semionotiformes > Lepisosteidae > Atractosteus > Atractosteus spatula. The sequence goes on from NC_142710.1 coordinate 3,412,184, forward strand.
GACGTGGGTTCAATTAAGATTGACACCTGTGTGTTAGAAAATAAATAATCAATAAAATACATCGCAGACTTTCTCCCGTTTTAACAGGTTTCCCGTGGAAGGGTTAAGTTACAGTTTTATAAATTGAAAACGTGGCGGGGAGAGGTCATCGCCTCCTTACAGCGCTTGATGCAAAGTCTTCACAATGCTGCAAGTGAGACAGGAGTCTGTCCTCTCTAGTACGTAGAGCGCAAGAGCTGGAGGATGCGGGCATCGATCCCGCTACCTCTCGCATGCTAAGCGAGCGCTCTACCATTTGAGCTAATCCCCCTTCCTCTCCTGGCGATCACACTAAATCCCTCACGAGTCCTCTGTGCGATCGCACACTCGTGAAAAACACACTTGAAATCGGAGCACGCACGACCTCTCTGGCTCTTTGGTCTAGGCTTGCTGTTTGGTTGCGAGAGGTCCCGGCCTCAAATCGCGGACATGCCCTGTTTTATTCCATGATTACAAGAACATACGTCCAGCTCTCCTCGTATTTTCTGCTTTTATGAAACGACTATAGTAGCACAGCAGAGCGCGTATCGTGATCACGCCTCACTCAGTGTGAGGTTATAGCGAGGTGTTTGAGCTGGCGGGCTGTCGGCTGGTTCACAAGAACCGGTCGTGGAAAGATCTTCACTGCTCGGACTTTATTCTGCTCTCATGACAGTGGAGGTGACTTTCAGTGCGCTTCACTGCTCTCTGAATCTGGCACACTGTTAGAACAGAAATTCTCCATGAAATAAGTCCTGGATTTTCTCCCGTTCCAACAAGTTTCGGGTGCGTGGTCAAAAAAATGTCATAAAAACGACAAAGTGAAGGCTGAGAAAACATTAACAATGTACTTTATACACAACGCAAGTGTTTTCGTAACCCTAGGAGGTTTTGTGAAAGCGCTACAGGCGTGCCAAAATCGTTTTTACACTGCTATTTTCTCCTGTTTGTTTTTTAGAGTACATCTGATTGACTGGTCTTCTCTCTTGTGGGGAGACGGGACTCTTCAGAGAGGGAGTCTCCCACTTGCGTGTAATTAGCAGGAACCGCAGAAGCCCTGAATCAGAACATTTCTAGTGCTGTAATTGAGCAGGAAGTCCGAGCGGTAAAAGCGTTGGACTTAAGATCCAATAGACATAAAACCACGTGGGTTTCATCCCCAGTCCTGGTAGACTCTCCTTAATTAAGGAGCAAGTAAAGGTTTATTCTCTGCTGAGAAGAAAACAAACACAACATTTCGGCCGTGGAGCCTTCGAGTGTCTAGAATTACACGTCATTGTGACAAGACCGTTCTCTGTGCTCTGTTTACAACAAAAACCACAGCCCGTCTAGGTCTTTAAGCGCTTTGAGAAGCCACCTTTAAAGGCGCTATATAAAATAAAGTTTATTATTATTATATTACTGAAAGAGAAATGTAATTTTCTCTATTTTTGGAAATTCTTGGGATAAACTTTTAAAGACATGTTGATTTGTCATTTGTCAATTTTTAACTAGGCTAAAAACACCTTTTCTAGAAATCCTTTTCCATCTGTCTGTGCTACGATCCTCCTCACACACTACTAACACGTGTAGAATCAGTTGGTATTAATGAGGTTTCTAACACTGGGAAGTTATTTTGACTGAGCTTGGGACCAGTGAAAGCATACGGTGATTTCACCTGCTTTCAGTTGTTTATTGACGATCATGAACACTCAATTAGTAACTAAGAGCGTTTGGTTTCATCCTTTTAGTTTCATTGTTTTCAGAAGTTAATCGTAATATTTTTGTCAGCGATTGTTATAATAAATACAGAAAGATTTTTAAACAAAACCACATTCAGGCAGATTTTCAAAAACCTTTTAAGAGTTGATGGGTTTCACCTTTGGAATAGTAGTTAGATTAGTCGGATAAAGGAAATTCGTATAACATCTCTCCACATTTTCAGTCTAATTTCTGTGAAGAATCATATTAACAGGCTGAACTGTAAACACCAGCCCTGAGAGGAAGGAAACAGAGCTCAAGACCTTCTCATGCACGCGTACATTAGTATAATGGTTAGTATCCTCGCCTGTCACACGGGAGACCGGGATTCGATTCCCCGACGGGGTGGTAGGTAGCTTTTTAACCACCTCACTACACTTTTAAAAAAACAACGTTTGTCAGATCTAGACTCAAGCAGGCGTCATGTTCTGTATTGCTGTTTCAGTTCTAACTGGAGACTGGAGTTTGTCTCATTTTCAATCACACATGAAACACTTTCACACACGAGGGGAAACAAGCGTAAGCTGAGCGAATCAGCACTTAAAGTTCTTCTGTAATAATCCGCAGAGGGCCCATTAGCTGATCTTTAGCTGATCACTGGACTGTGGGTTCAAGCGGCCGGTTAGTTCAGTTGTTTAGAGCATGGTGCTAATAACGCCAAAGTCACGAGTTCGATCCCCATAAATCGATTTCCACAAGTGATGAGCTCACTGAAAAGAACGAAGCTCACAGGAGGACTGAAACCCTGTTCTGTAACTTAGCTGCTGGGAATGACACTGTGGGGGCAGTCTTTCCAACTGTCAGAAAATGCATCGCACACTCCTTAACTTTCTCCCCAAGGACTCCCGATCTGCTGAGAGGAGATTTCAGCAGAGAGCACCGGAGCCGCGCTTCATGCGGAGAGAAGATGAACAGGAGGCGCAGCTGTTGAATGCTTGACAATCGCACAGCGCTCTCTCCGCAAGGCGCGAACGCGGCTACAGGAGACCTGTCGGCACACAGAGCTCTAAACTCACTCCTGGAGGAGGCAAGAGGACGCTCTACCAGCTGAGCTCACCCCCTGCACTGCGCCCTCCTCCTCGGCGTCACCTTGTGCCGCTTCTCCACCTCTTAGGGGCACCGTCACTGCCTGTCGTCTGCAGGGTGGTCCCGCCAAATGTGAGGAGGACGGCGGGACCTTCTTCTGCCTGCTGCACGAGTCGAGCTCTTGTGCTCGTCAGTTCAATACTCTTTACATCAACTCCTACTGCCTGTTGGCGCTTTATCGCCATATGTAACCGGTAGAGGTACAGTACTGGTCCAACGGAATTCTTACTTACAGTAAGTCTCTCGATTGTTGAAACAGGTGTAAAAACACAAAGTGCAGACAGTGCATCAAGACAATATATAAACAGACAGTAGACAGTGTACAAGTAAACAAGTAAACAGTTCGAATGTAAACGATGCAGACATGTAAACAATGACTGGAGATGTGCAATAAATAAATAAGAAATCATAATGAGGTAGATGGAGTAGGTGTGGTCCGAGGGGCATGGCCAACTGTGTTTGCCACTCGCACGGCTATCCCGGGGACTGAAGAGAGCTGAACTGAAGGAAATTCGTATTTAAATACAGTGCAAGTCTTCAATGTGTTCTGGCACTTCCGGGTCTTCACTGAAGATATTTGTTGTGTTCTTGAGTGTGATGGGACCGTACACTGGTGTCTCTCAGGGGAAAATGGGGTTTCCACCGGTTGTGGAGCAATTGGGGGGTTCAGAGAATAAGTTGTGTGGGCGCTTGTAACGGTGCGCTAAAGAAAAAAATCTCTGAGATGAAGCTCTAAAGATGCACGACCCCACTACGTTACTCGAGTATCACACTGGTATTAGAAATACAGCAAGATGTCACAATAAATCCCAATCCGTCTTTTAGGATCCCAGCCATTCCGGAACAAATTCTCCCCCCTGCGCTCTGGCAAGTGGTACCGCGCTGTTAAAACAAGATCCACTGGACTCCAGAACAGCTTCTATCCCACTGCAGTGCGCGTCCTCAACAGCTAACTGCAGGGCTTCAGACTCAATGCATGTCCACACTCTGCTCTTCCTCATGGTCTACTATGTTTTTTTGTCACTACTACATACTTATTGTCCCACAACATATTGATGGCTCCTGTTCTATTTATTGTTTGTAATGTACTGTCTCCATTGTTGTTGTCCAGAGAGATCAGTGAGAATAAGAATTCCAATGTACATGTACATATGGCAATAAAGTTCCCTACTCCTCTAGTCTACTCGTGTCAGATACACAGAAGATAAGAAGTGAGTTTGATATGTCTTTGTATTATCACATAATAAAGACTCCCTGTCAGATAAAATGATACTACAGACGTGCAGCCCAGTCTGATAGAAATGCAAATGTTAATTGACATGTTATTTGGATTCACCAAAAGGGAACACACACCCGTAGTCGGCAGGATTCGAACCTGCGGGGGGAGACCTCAATGGATTTCTAGTCCATCGCCTTAACCACTCGGCCACGGCTACACAGAAACCTGGAATAAAAATGGAGTAAAAAGCAAGCGGGAATTATAACTAAGCGGTCTGAGTGTGGGTCGTGTCGTGGGTGACGGGGAAAAAGTGTCTCCCACTTTCATCATTCCATCCCGGAGCGGATCAGAAAGGAGACAGAAATGAAAACGGTTTCCCTCTGAGCGTCTTCCAGGCTGTAATACGCGCGCTGCCTGTTCACGGGCGACGTGGCGGACTGACCGCTGTGGCCACCAGGTGTCGCCAAAGGCGAATGACGAGAACTGTGACACAGAGAGACACCCTGTCAGATAAAATGATACAACAAACGCGCAGCCCAGTCTGATAGGAATTAAATGTTAACAGAGATGTTACTTGAATTTATTCTAGTCCATCACGTTAACCACTCGGCCACGACTACACACGCATCCTCACCTTCTCCCGAACTGACACGGGCTCGTTCCCACATCATTTCCAACCCAAAATCTGTCTGCGTGATTAATTTGCTATTTCTATCTCTCTATATCGATCATCACCAGCGGATCCACTAAGGAAACAAAAGGTAGGAAAACTCAGAGGACGATCCTTCCCTCACAAGGCTGGTTAGCTCAGTTGGTTAGGGCATGGTGCTAATAACGCCAAGGTTACAGGTTTGATCCCCGTACAGGCTGGTGAGTCTCACTTTCACACACCCACTATTTCTAGTCTACTGACGCAGAAATACACATCATTATGGAAAGACGACCTATGAATCAATCAAAATTACTTCCACTTCTCTTTATTGGTGGAAATCGCAGAAATTAACGGAATTGTTTAATCTTCGGATGAACTTCTAAAAAGAATCTCCCGGGTTACAGGCGGGGATACTCACCCCTATACTAACGAGGAGCGGGAGCTATGTTTCCTGTTAGGAGATGTTTCCTCTCGGGGCTGATATTTCAGGATTTGGCTTTCATTTCGATTATCTTCAGAAACGTGTTCCCAGCTGTGGTACTGCTCCCCACGGACGCTACTAACACGTTCGGAAATGATTATTTCAGCTTCGGTTTTGAGTTTTAAAACGCGTTAAGAAGTCCTTCCGACAGAGCACGGGCAAGGTGAGAGGAAACGTACATCTGGCAAACAACGTTCAGAAATGGAGTAAAAAGCAAGCGTGAGTTATAACTAAGCAGTCTGAGTGTGGGTCGTGTCGTGGGTGACGGGGGAAAAGTCTCTCCCACTTTCATCATTCCATCCCGAGAGTGTTTGTCCTCTCTAGTACATAGAGCGCAAAAGCTGTAGGATGCGGGCATCATCCCGCTATCTCTCGCATGCTAAGCGAGCGCTCTACTATTTGAGCTAATCCCCCTTCCTGTGTTAAAGGTCAGCTCCCTCCCGTGCACATTAAATCCCTCACGAGTTTTCTGCATGATCGCACACTCGTGAAAAACACACTTGAAATCAAAGCACTCACGACCTCTCTGGCTCGTTGGTTTGAGTTTGCTGTTTGGTTGCAAGAGATCCCGGCCTCAAATCCTGTCTTATTCCATGATTACAAGAACATACGTCCAGCTCTGTTCGTATTTTCTGCTTTTATGAAACGACTCCTGACACACTGCGATTTTCTCATGTTGGTTTTTTAGAGTACATCTGATTGACTGGTCTTCTCTCTTGCAGGGAGATGGGACTCTTCAGTGAGGGAGTCTCCCACTTGTGTGTAATTAGCAGGAACCGCAGAAGCCCTGAATCAGAATATTTCTAGTGCTGTAATTGAGCAGGAAGTCCAAGCGGTAAAAGCGTTGGACTTAAGATCCAAGAGACATAAAAACCACGTGGGTTTCATCCCCAGTCCTGGTAGACTTTCCTTAATTAAGGAGCAAGTAAAGGTTTATTCTCTGCTGAGAAGAAAACAAACACAACATTTCGACCGTGGAGCCTTCTTCGAGTGTCTAGAATTACACGTCATTGTGACAAGGCTAAGCTCTGTGCTCTGTTTACAACAAAAACCACATCCCGTCTAGGTCTTACTGAAGGAGAAATGTACTTTTCTCTGTATTTTTGGAAAGTCTTGGGATAAACTTTTGAAGAAATGTTGATTTGTAATTTGTCCATTTTTAACTCGGCTAAAAACACTTTTTCTAGATCTCCTTTTCCATCTGTCTGTGCTACTGCTCCTCCTCACACACTACTAACACGTGTAGAATCAGTTGTTATTCATGAGGTTTCTAACGCTGGAAATTCTTTCAACTGAGCTTGGGACAAGTGAAAGCACACGGTAATTCGTACATCATCTATACACATTTTCATTCTCATTTCTGTTACCAGTAAGTGACCAACGACCAACAGCAAATACGTGCTCCTTGTTAGTATAGTGGTGAGCATCCCTTCCTGTCAGGCAGGTGATGGGGGTTCATTCCCAATGGGGTGACAGATAACTTTTTAACTACCTCACTTCAGTTTAAAAAAAAACAACGTTTTAACTCCGTTAATTGTTAATTTACGTTAATTCTATGAATTGATTACTTAGACACGTGTCCAATAACATGACTTCTCTTCTTACGGGTGAGTAATTGCAAGAGTTTGAGCCCCTTCCATGGTGAAATGCTAAACAATCGGCAATCTGTGCAGGAAGGAGCCCCTCTGAAAAGAGCACCAGGGCACAAGCTCGTCTTTAATCCCATTGACGGTCTTCACTAGAGGCATGGGATCGAACCACAGTTCTCACACGCACTTGCTTCCCCTTGTGTGAAAGTGTTTTATGTGTGATTGAAAATGAAACAAACTTCAGTCTCCGGTTAGAGCTGAAACAGCAATCCAGAACATGACTCCTGCTTGAGTCTAGATCTGACTCAAAAATAAACTCATTTCATTCTTTATTATTGGACATTAATTTTTTAATTAATAACTTAATATGCAGGACACACTAATGTAGGATTCTGACGTTGTCGATCTGCTGATTGTATATAAGTGAACGTCCCTCACTATTGAATTGATGGAAAGATCGGTGGGTTTGGTTTTCTTCTGTTTACCACAGAAGTCCCGCCCTTGGTTCTGACGACCCGCCGCCTCAGTCTTTGTCCCGATCCGAAGCAGTTGGTTCAGTTCGCCTGGGGTTCCGATCCGGACTCGGACCTGAAAGAGCTCTTCTTTTCTTTCACACGCAGTGATCAAAACTCTCAGGGGGAATTTTCACAGTTAATGATGTTTTCAGGAACAATAATCACGCATCACGGGAACAAGTAAACATTTATTCCTGCTGACTAGAGAAGAAAAGACACAATGTTTCAGCTGTGGAGCCTTCTTCGGGTGTCGGGAACGGATCATCAATCGCTGTCAATTATTAATTGCATTTCAAAAATCATACATAATCTCACAAAATATCTCATTAAAATCTGTAATTCCACAGGAATGGGCAATAAAGCAACAACAAGGTGACACCTTCAACACCGGAACTGGACACCGGTACATCTGGGGTCACAGTAAATTTATTACTGAATAAAGGGATTTGAATATTGAAATCCCTATCCCTATCAGTATCCCTATCATTATCGATATTGAAATAAGAGATTTCAAGCGTCTGTTCCCTAATCTGGCGATGCTCCCTGCTAGATATTGAGCCACTTCAAGTACTTCTGGCTGAAGTGGCCTCCCTGCCTCAGCAGCGAGCCCTCGCCAGCCTCGACATGTCTGCGACTCGCTTGGCCCTCCGACTCCCCATCTGCGGAGATGAGATTTCAGCAGAGAGCGCCGGAGCCGCGCTTCATGCGGAGAGAAGATGAACAGGAGGCGCGGCTGTTGAACGCTTGACCAATAAATAAAATTACAATGAGGTAGATGGTGGAGGTGTGGTCCGAGGGGCATGGCCAACTGTGTTCGCCACTCGCACGGCTATCCCGTGGACTGAAGAGAGCTGAAATGAAGGAAATTCGTATTTAAATACAGTGTAAGTCTTCAATGTGTTCTGGCACTTCCGGGTCTTCACTGAAGATATTTGTTGTGTTCTTGAGTGTGATGGGACCGTGCACTGGTGTCTCTCGGGGGAAAACGGGGTTTCCACCGGTTGTGGAGCAATTGGGGGGTTCAGAGAATAAGTTGTGTGGGCGCTTGTAACGGTGCGCTAAAGAAAAAACACTCTGAAATGAAGCGATACAGATGCACTTACATTTAGCGCACTGCTGACTCAACTGTAGCCTCTACACGAGACCGAAATAGCGACGTGTTCGCCTGATCGTCTGAAGGATCTCCTCACAAAGCTCTATCATTCATCAGTAGAAGCAGAAGCCTTTAGAATACGAGACACGTTCACCTCCAAACCCGCAGCCGCTGGACTCGCTTGTCTCGGGACTAATTGCAATGAGAATCGCGTTAGTAGCTCCGTGTCCTTATCCGGTCTCTTTCAAATTGCGAGGGACGTTCAGTTATATACTGTGCGAACAGGAGACACCCTATATTAACGGGTCCTGCATATTAATTTACTGATCAGATGAATTGAAATGTTCTGATTCACAGCTCCTGCAGTTCGTGCTCAGTGCTGAGCTCGCAAGATGCTGTAGAAACATTTTCGGTGTGCAGTACTTAGTGTTTCCTTCGCTGGCGCTCTAAGGAGAAAAGATGAGAAAATATCTGTGATATATTTATTATATTTCTATATTTTATACCAATAAGTAAGCTGTGAGTGTCAGGAGTAGAAGTCGAACCCACATCTCCAGGGGAGATTGGGACCTGAATGCAACGCCTTAGACCGCTCGGCTATCCTGACTGCTGATGTCTTCCCCAGCCGGTCCCATGAGGCACCGCGACCCCACTACGTTCCTCGAGTATCACACTGGTGTTAGAAATACAGTGAGACTCCGGCATTCAAATCTGTCGCAGATGCGCTGGGTTTGATAAGCAAAAAAATGGTTATGAAGAAGATGAAATACTGCTGTGTATTTTACTCATTTTTAGCCACCACTGCTGGCTATACACAATATGATAATATTGCAAATATCATAGTATTTTCAGCTGCAAACAATTCCTAATAGTTTCCAAAGTACAAGGCAAACAATTCCTATATAACAATTCCTTATATATTCACACCTGAAGAAGGCTCCACGGCCGAAACGTTGTGTTTTCTTTCTTCCTTTTTTTAGCATGGAATAAACCAATTACTTGTTCCTTATAGTTACAACATTTTATCTTAATATTCCATATTAAGTGGATTTAAAGATGATAAACAGTAGGAAAACAGATTAAATGAAGATAATCTTTTCACCAACATCTACCGCTCCACAAGCGCCACATAGCGATGGTCTTTGGTCTGTGAACCAGCGCTGCGCTACCGGCGCTGTGTGATGAGAAATGACGAGTGTTCTGAGGGGCGCCTTGTTCCTCTCCAGGCCATTACTTAGGCACCTCTCTATCACCTTAACCACTCGGCCACGACTACCCGCACAACCCCGCCTTCTCCCGAACTGACACGGGCTCGTTCCCGCGTTATTTCCATTCCAACCCGCTCTCTTCGTGCTCAGTTTTGAGATTTCTATCTCTCTATACCGATAATCACCAGCGGATTCACTAAGCAAACACAAAAGGTAGCGAAACAGCCCCACTGTTTCCTTTCAAGAGCTGTAGAGTCTCAGAAGTTCCCGCGGGTTTAGATAAATTAAACTTGAATTGCCTTTTTTGAACTTCACCCATCAGATGGCTCATAAAAACCAAACGCATCTACAACAGATTTGGCAGGAGAGATGGGAAGGGTAGGCTCGTTGGTCAGTCGAACCAACTGCACTCACTGCAGTGGTCTGTCTCCGGTCTCTGTGCGTGAAGAACACCTGTGAAACTTGAAGTGAAAGATTTTGTACGGCTCATTGGTCTAGGGGTATGATCCTTTTTTTGGCTTTGGGATTTGAAAACCCTAAGCGAGAATCATGTCCCTAGACCAACGAGCCACAAGGTGCTTGTAGTCATGTACAGTAGATATATGTTCATATGCTGTGGACTATATATATATAGTTTCTCATATACAAGTGTGATTTGGGCTTGAAATATGTCATCCGGTAATGTAGCAAACAGCCGGCAATACTGGACAGCCCTTCCCTCCTGTGGCATCGATCCCGCTACCTTTCGCATGCCAAGCGAACGCTCTACCACTTGAGCTAATCCCCCTTGCTTTGATTGTAATCAGCTCTGTCCCATGCACATAATTCAGGGCGGGAGAGGGACACACTCTCAGTCCCAGGAACCGCACAGTAACCAGGACGATCACAGGTCCGAGATTAAATACCAGAGTGACACCGGCTGGCGAATCCCACTGGTGACACAGATTCTCTTATGTTGTCTCCTTAGAGCACTAATGATAGAAGTCTACATGTACATGGAAATGTTCATAATGTCTACAACACTACGTATTTTAAATTACAGGTTTTATTCAGTAGTAAGTTTACTGTTACCCATGATGAACCGGTGTCCGGTCCCAGTGTTGGGGTCCTTGCTCGGGGTCCCCTGAACCCCACAGTCACCTGGATGATTAGGTCCGATGAGTCACCGCGCTGTCGTGAGGAATTTACCTTCCCGAGGGACTAAGTGCAGGTTGGGTCATTTAAAAAAAATCATTTTTCATTCTCCACTTCATTCCCCGTTTGATGAAATTGAGTGTCTCTGTTTACTGTGCAACTGAATACATTTCATGTAGAAAAATGACGGTTTGATTTGACTTTATACCGAAATTTAGCAGCAAATAAATGACAAAAAACACAAAACTCGAGAAAAAACTGCTGCACATACTGCACACATGTGGCCAGTCTTAATGAGCTGTGTGATCTGTTGCTGTCAGACGTGCTTCTGTGCTAAACGCACAAGGACAAAAACAGCCTGGAGACTCCGATCGGCTAATGCGGCTGTGCTTTTCTCCCTTGGAAAGGTCACGCATTCCACGAGGTAGGCAAGAACACGAGTGTATGAGCGAACAGGAGCTGCCCTTGTCAGAAGAGCAAAAGAGACCACAGCCCTGCCCCGTGTGAGGATCAAACTAACGACCTTCAGATTATGAGACTGACGCGCTACCTACTGCGCTAACGAGGCCAGACGTGGCACTGCTCTTGAAAACGAGCCACTCAGGGATTTCAAGCGTCTGTTCCCTAATCTAGCGATGCTCCCTGCTGGATATTGAATCCGCCTTTTGATCTCACCAATACTTTTTCTCCTTGATTCTGTTGGGAGTCCGTCTTTGGGTTCTCACCTCGCACAAGTCCTTCTGGCTGAAGTGGCCTCCCTGCCTCAGTAGCGAGCCCTCGTCAGCCACCGACACGTCTGCGGCTCGCTTGGCCCTCCGACTCCCGATCTGCGGAGATGAGATTTCAGCAGAGAACGCCGGAGCTGCGCTTCTTGCGAAGAGAAGATGAGCAGGAGGAGCGGCTGTTGAACGCTTAACAATCGCACAGCGCTCTCTCCGCAAGGAGCGAATGTGGATACAGGAGACCTGTCGGCACACAGAGCTCTAAACTCACTCCTGGAGGAGGCAGAAAGACGCTCTACCAGCTGAGCTCACCCCCCTTTATTATTGGACATTATTTTTTTTAATTAGTAACTTAATATAACTTAATATGCAGGACACACTAATGTAGGATTCTGACTTTGTCGATCTGCTGTTTTTATATAAGTGAACGTCCCTCGCTATTGAAAGATCGGTGGGTTTGGTTTTCTTCTGTTCACCACAGAAGTCCCGCCTCCGGCTCTGAACCGATCCGAAGCAGTCGGTTCAGTTCGCCTGGGGTTCCGAGCCGGACTCGGACCTGAAAGAGCTGTTCTATTCTTTCACAGGCAGCGTACAAAACTTTCAGGGGGAGCTGTCACAGTCTAATATTTTCAGAAACCAACATCATGAGTCACTGTTGATCGTGAACTAGATTTCAATAATGACACACAATTACATCTTTCAAATCCATTTAGAATGGCGTCGGAAAGAATCATTTCAAATTGTTAAACAATCCACTAACCAGATTTCTCATAGGGGCCTACAGACGTCGAGGAGTGACGATCAGTTTCTCTTTTATGGAGAAAAATAATTTTATTGGAACAAAGGGGTTTAAAATGAGCAGTTCGAAAGTAATTAAACTGGTTCTGTGTGCCACTTTGCTTTCCTCCTGTACTCTAAATCCAGATGTGATTGTGTTCCCAGCTGATTTAATTGTTGGAAATAAACAAAGGTCAAGTGTTACCTGGTGTCCCGTCCTGTCTCTTGAGTGTGACAGTGCGCAGTGTCTTGAGCCACAGGGTGGTTTTTTAGGTGAAGGGGGCTGCAGCTCATGTCCTCCAGTGCCCTGTTGCAGTGTGGGGTGTTGGCCAGAGCGCCCCCTAGTGGTCCCCCAGCACTAGGTCTAACTGCAGCCTGCCTGTCCTGGAGGGAGGTCTCCTGTAGCAGGACTGAGTTGCCCCCAATTGCCTGCTGGGCTCGGGAGCAGAGAGGGGGTCCCCAGCCCGGGTACTGGGGAGCCCTGGTCCAGTTGAGTCTTGTGGCGATGATGCTGAAAGGGAGAGAGGAATGGGGTTTAGTTGGAGATGGAGATTTGAATGACCGTTCCTGAGGCGCCTCTCTGTCAGCCGACATGATCAGCAACCGGTCGAGTTCAAGCGCAGGATCACGAATGACGAGAACTGTGACACAGAGACACTCCCTGTCAGATAGAAAGATAGGACAGACGTGCAGCCCAGTCTGATAGGAATGCAAATGTTAATTGATGTTATTTGAATCTAACATTAGGGAAAAACAGACACACGTAGTCAACAGGATTCAAACATGCATGGGGAGACCCCAATGGATTTCTAGTGCATCACCTTAACCACTCGGCCACGACTACACACACATCCCCAACTCCTCGTGAATTGACCCAGGCTCGTTCCCGCATCATTTCCAACCCAACATTTCTCTGCGTGATTAATTTGCTATTTCTCTCTCTATATATCGATCACCACCAGCGGATTCACTAAGAAAGCAAAAGGTAGGAAAACTCAGCGGTAGATAGCTGACTTACGAGGCCGGTTAGCTCAGCTGTTTAGAGTGCTAATAACGCCAAGGTCGTGGGTTCGATCCTTGTACAGGCCAGGGAGTCTCATTCTCAAACACCCACTACTTCTAGTCTACTGATGCAGAAATACACATCATGATGAAAAGACGACCTATGAATAAATCAAAATTACTTCCACTTCTCTTCATTGGTGGAAATTGCAGAAAATAACGGAATTGTTTCGTCTTCGGATGAACTTCTAAAATGGTTCTCCCGCGGGACAGGCGGGGAGACTCACCCCTATACTAACGAGGAGCGGGAGCTCTGTTTCCTGTCAGGAGACGTTTCCTCTCGGGGCTGATTGTTCAGGATTTGGCTTTCATTTCGATTATCTTCAGGAACGTGTTCCCAGCTGTGGTACCGCTACTGCTCCCCCACAGAGGCTACTAACACGTTTGGAATCGATTATTTCAGCTTCGGTTTTGAGTTTTAAAACGCGTTAAGAAGTCCTTTCGACAGAGCACGGGCCATGTGAGAGGAAATGGTGTTTTCACTGGCTCTCGGATGTGTAAAGACGCCCATAAACTGGTAGTGAATACTACCTCCCAAAGGGGAGATGGGTATCTAACTCGGGCTCGTTCCCGCATCATTTACACTCCAACCTGCTCTCTTCGTGTTTAATTTACTATTAATTGATTAAATGATTCTCGCTTTGGGTGCGAGAGGTCTGGGGTTCAAATCCCGGACGAACCCGTCTTTTTTCTATTGTAGCAAGACATATCCAGCCCTCCTCAGTAGCACAGCAGAGCGAGTGTCATGAGGTTATAGCCAGGTGCTGTAGCTGACGGGCTGACTGCTGGTTTACAACATCCGGTCGTGGAGACACCTTCACCACTCAGAATTTATCTGCTGCTCTCATGTATCATTATTTTAAAAATGTGCGAGTGGACACCGAGCATAATAGCGAGGAATCGAATCTTGTTTATCGCGGACTTATCGCCTCGTATTCGGCGTGGAAGTGAAGAACACACACTTGTGAAAGTGAACGTCTCATGCCCTATCTGTGAAGAGCCCAAAACGGCACTGATCCCTGCCCCGTGTGAGAATCAAACTCACGACCTTCAGATTATGAGACTGACGCACTACCTACTGCACTAACAAGGCTGGATGGTGGCTGTGCTCCAGCTCATGTTGAAATGAACATTAAATATATGAACATTATTTCAGTGTGACTGTGACCATATTATATACACCTCGCTCAGTGATGACCGGGCTCTGTCTACATTAAACATGCTCTTTCACAGCCTGGCCCACCTGCTCAGGAGTTTTTCACAGTCTCTTAAGAAGATTTACACGTCATTGTGACAAGCCTGTCTTAGATTTTTTTGATTTTTTAACTTCTCATTAACAACGCAGGATGTATAATTCTGCATCTGTGAATTGAGAAAGAGAGGTGTCTGTTTTATAGAAGGTTAGACAGTGGCCCGTACAGGGATCAAACCCACGATCCTAGTGTAATTAGCACCACACTCTAACAAACCGAGCTAAACAGCCTCCTGCGGCAACTTTTCTGATTTGTTGCTGTCAGACGTGCTTCTGTTTTAAACGCACAAGGACAAAAACAGCCCGGAGACTCCGATCGAGCACTGGGCTGTGCTTTTCCCCCTTGGAAAGGTCACGCATTCCACGAGGTAGGCAAGAACATTCGTGTAGGAGCCGCCTGTGTCAGAAGAGTAAAAGGGACTACATCCCTGCCCCGTGTGGGGATCAAACTCACAACCTTCAGAGTATGAGACTGATGCGCTACCTACTGCGCTAACAAGGCTAGATGGTTAGCTGTAACTCAGACCATATTCCCCCAAAAGATTAAAAGGCCGGGCTGAAGAAAAGGGAAGATCTCATTTTCATAACTCACCGGACAAGAGACCAGAACACCACGCTGGTGTGGTGTTCAAGAGACCAGAGTTGACAGGTTTCACCTTTGAAGTAGCAGTTAGATTAGTCGGAAAAAGGAAATTCGTATAACATCTCTCCACATTTTCATTCTCATTTCTGTGAAAAATCATATTACCAGGCTGAACTTTAAACAGAGGTCATGACCAACAACAGACACGTGCTCCTTGTTAGTATAGTGGTGTCACGCAGGAGACTGGGGTTTGGTTCCCCAATGGGGAGATGGGTTACTTTTTAACCACCTCACTTCAGTTTTAAAAAAATAACGTGTGTTTAAAAGTTCATCCGAACATTTTATTCGGATTTTTATTCGTTGTTTATTCATCCGAAGAAGAAACAACTCTGTTAGTTTGTTAATCTACGTTAATTCTATGAATTGATTACTTAGACATGTGTCCAATGACATGACTTCTCTTCTTACAGGTGAGTAATTACAAGAGTTTGAGCCCCGTTCATGGTGAAATGTTAAACAATCGGCAATCTGTGCGGGAAGGAGCACCTCTAAAAAGAGCACCGGGGCACAAGCTTGTCTTTAATCCCAATGACGGTCTTCACTAGAGGCACGGGGTCGAACCACAATTCTCACACAGGCTTTTTTCCCTTCGTGTGTGAAAGTATTTCATGTGTGATTGAAAATGAGACAAAGTCCAGTCTCCGGTTAGAGCTGAAACAGCAATCCAGAACATGACGCCTGCTTGAGTCTAGATCTGACTCAAAAATAAACTCATTTTATTCTTTATTATTGGACATTATTTTTTTAATTAGTAACTTAATATGCAGGACACACTAATATAGGATCCTGACGTTGTTGATCTGCTGTTTGTATATAAGTGAACGTCCCTCACTCTTGAATTGGTGGAAAGATCGGTGGGTTTGGTTTTCTTCTGTTCATCATAGAAGTCCCGCCCTCGGTTCTAACGACCCGCAGCTTCCGGCTCTGTCCCAATCCGAAGCAGTCGGTTCAGTTCGCCTGGGGTTCCGATCCAGAATTGGACCTGAAAAAGCTCTTCTTTTCTTTCACACGCAGTGATCAAAACTCTCACAGTTAATGATGTTTTCAGGAACAATAATTACGCATCACGGGAACAAGTAAACATTTATTCCTGCTGAAAAGAGAAGAGAAGACACAACGTTTCGGCTGCGGAGCCTTCTTCGGGTGTCGGGAACGGATCATCAGTCACTGTCGATCATTAATTGCATTTCAAAAATCACACACAGTTACATCTCACAAAACATCTCATTAAAATCTGTAATTCCACAGGTATGGGCGATGAAGCAACAACAAGGTGACACCTGCAACACCGGAACTGGACACCAGTCCATCTCGGGTCACAGAAAATTTTTTACTGAATAAAATCTGTAATATCACAAGAATTATTGATGAAGCAGAAACACATTAATTGTCATTTGACCTGAATGAATCCATTGTGAAGCATGAGCCCCAGTGGCCTAATGGATAAGGCACTGGCCTCCTAAGCCAGGGATTGTGGGTTCAAGTCCCATCTGGGGTGTCTCCTTTTAAGAGCTCTGTGATGAGTGAACAACTTGACTGTGTATGTTAATAATTTTTATTTTATATAGTGCCTTTAAAAGTGGCTTCTCAAAGCACTTTATAGAATGACCACAACAATAAATGTCCTCGTGGGTTCAATCCCCACTCCTGGTAGACTCTTGTTATGAACTTGAGTTTTTAATCCACTTCATATGAGGTCAAATCAAATCCAATCAAAGTTTATTTATCAAATGCACAACAATACGGCGTGCAGCAGTAGTTGCTGGCAATGAAATGTCTTTTTCTGCGAGCTCACAAAAAGTACAAGAATCACAAAAAATTCACAAAAACACAAAAATCACAAAATTAAGGTTACATTTTTTAAATTGAATAAAACTCAATGTGAGTAGAGCTTTTATGTGTCCATGGTGTATGCAGTATATACATGTAGTGCACTTATGCTGAATATAGTGAGAATTGTGTGTCCATGTAGCCATTACAGGTGATTTGCTAAGGAGCTACAGGTTGGCTATTTAGCAGTCTTATTGTCTGGAGGTAGAAGCTGTTCTATAGTCTGTTGGACTTGGACCGAATGCTTTGGTACCGTTTACAGACTACAAACTGCAATTTGTGCCAAGCCATGCAGAGTCTTACAGGTGAGCATGAGGATCTTAAAGTCCACACGGAATTGGACAGGAAACCAGTGCAAGGACTCCAGGACAGGAGTAATGTGATCACTTGCACTAGACCTGGTCAGGATTCTGGCTGCTGAGTTTTGGACAGACTGGAGTTTGTTCACTGTGGATTTAGATACCCCAGCGAGTGGAGGGTTACAGTAGTCGGTTTGGGAAAACAGAAAGTAGTTAATTGCAGTTTGTAGTCTGTTTCTGTTGTTTCTGCTCTTGATGAAGAACAGACGCAGGTGGGAGCGTCTCTCTGAGGAACAGTCCCGTCACCCCGCAAGAGAGAAGACCAGTCGATCAGATGTGCTCTGACACGGCAACATGAGGAAAGCTGTGTGTCAGGAGTGACACAGAGGGATCCTCTACCAGATGAAATGGTACACTAAACACAACTTTCACGACTTGTGAAAAGTATCACAACCTCTACACAAACGCATCAGTGAGCTCATTATTTTTTTCTGACACTCATCGTCTTGATTGATGCGCAATTACGCACCATCTGGAACACTGGGGGACAGCTGTGTACATACAGACGTTCACAATGCGAGAAATACTGCTCACTGGAGTTTACTGCGAAAAACCCGTATCTGACCATAGGAAACAGAACAGCACAGTCTCCAGTTACCCAGACTGTAAACACGGGAATAAAGCTTTGTTTGATTTCTGAAACCCTTTCTGTATGTCCTGTTTTCATTCAAGTAGGGGTCAACTATATTCACAATACTGCTGACAGCAGGAAAATTCCCATTCTTTACTCAACAGCTTTTTAGAAACAGCACCCATGATGTTCAAACCGATTTTTTAACACAGAAGACTGACACAGCTTTGAGTTGTGAATCTCTGGTGGTGGTTTTAAGGAATGTAGCACTGTGCACTGGGATAGGGGGGTGCTGTTCACGAGGCAATAGCATTTAAACTACAGCACCCACAATGCTCTAACCAAGAGTTTTACACACTAGGCAGGCCCCCTGACCTTTCACATCCTTGCTTTGGTTTGTGAAACTTTATTCTTTTTTAAGTTTTTTAAGTTAGCACTACAGGTAATTTACTGGAATAGGGGGGTCTTATTCATGACTTAATAGCTTTTTAAGCACAACACCCACAATGCTCTAACCAAGTGTTTTACACACTAGGAGGCCCCCTCACCTTTCACAGCATTGCTTTGGGTTGTGAAATTTTTCTTTATTTTTATATGATTTTGTCGGCACTATTAGACAGACAGTACATGGGGATAGGGGGTGCTGTTCACGAGTCAGTATCACTATCTAACACTCCACAAGCGCCACCTAGCGATGGTCTTTGGTCAGTGGATCAGCGCTGCGTTACCGGCGCTGTGAGATGAGAAATGACGCGCGTTCTGAGTGACGCCTTATTCCTCTCAAAGACGATACTGAGGCACCTCTCTGTACCCACAACTCTCCCCTGAAGTAGACCTGTCAGCCGACGTTATCAGCAACCGGTCGAGTTCAAGCGCAGGATCACGAATGACGAGAACTGTGACACAGAGACACTCCCTGTCAGATAGAAAGATACAGATGCAGCCATTCAAAATGCGCGGGCGATACCGCATTATTTTCCGGTACGCTGTACGCAGTCTACCGCAAGTTACCGGTAAATACCGCTTGTTACCGTAAATTCTCCTATAATACGACAAGCAAAATAATAGTATCTGGAATTTTCGCAAGGTGGAGCTAATAAAGCTCAACCTTTCATGTTTGAGCTGTGGCCATCAAAGTCTTTAACGAAGATATTACTAATAGTATTAATAATGAATGACCTTGGACAAGCTGTAAGTGTAAACTCAAAGTATTGCCCTGGTCAACATTCTTTTTTTCATTGACCGTCTTTGTAAAAGTAACACCACAGCATTTCGCAATCACTCATTTGTTTTCAATCATGCAAAGTACAGTAATTTTTGAGAATCGATTCACCATGCCTTTCACATGCTCATAAAAGAGATTGATTTAGGAACATAAACATATTATCGTATGAAAACTGTACTGTATACTGTAAAGTATGTATATGTATATTTAATGTCTTAACTGTGCCCGTTTAAGTATTGAATATTCATATCTAATTTTACCACTGAAGGGAAATCTTAGTAGCTGAGCATAAAAAGAATAGGAGCATACTGCAACGCGTGTGAAGGCCATAAACGATATTAATTTTGGAACATAAACATACAGTATATGGCTGGTCTCGGTACTTTAAAGAAAACATACACGAAACATGGTTTCATTATGACCAGAATCGGTCTTGAGATATTTTTAACTTGATTTACAGTATTTGAGTGGTATGTCTTAACACCGATACTACAGTACATAAATACAGCCTTAGTTTCGGAAACCATCCCTGAAAGAGTCCAACAATACGTAAATACTGCTCACGTACTGTATATGTTTCTAGGTTTATATTATGCACTTTTGAGCAACTAATAAGAAGCGCGAAACGGTATGCCCAGGGCGTTTTAGTTTCGTTTTGTGCTGGGACTCTGCTTTAACAATGTCGCCGTGGATTGATTAGAGATATCAAGTACATACAAGTCATTTTTTAAATGTTGTAGTTCGTCTTGTAAAAATATTACGAGTACATCATCTATCAACAATTACACAGGTTCTGTTTCCATATTGCGGATTTTGGTTACGTAATATTATTTTCTAAATTTCACGTTGTGAATATATGATTTGGGCAAACAGAGCCGCAAAGAAGTACATTATGGGTTGTTGTTTTTTTTTGCAGTTTTTTCTAGAACAAGCGATGCTTAAACCTTTGTCTGATTCTTGTGAAACTATCCACACGACAGTTACAGTACCTAGGAGTTGACTTCAGTGATGTCACTGATGGGATCTTTCTAAAAATCCATCCTCTGTAAAACGTCTTCTCTAGTTGTCCTGCATATGTATTCGCTAATGAAGCTGTGTGTTCTGAGCCTGGATCTCTACATTTCTGTATGAACCAGCTTAGAGGGCTAAAGACAGCTTGTGTTTAAATTGAGTGTAAGGTAATTTATGCTTCTAAAGTCATGGTCAGCATTTATTATTGTACTGTGCTGTAAACTTGTTCTGTGCCTAGTCACAATATTTTATAGCGTTTTTATAGTGTTATTAAATCTGGTGGCGCTGTGTGATAGTTTCCTGACTCCCATGTCACATGGTCTGTGATTGAATCCCATGGAACTATGACTTTATTTTTTAACAAACATTTCTTTGAAAAAATGAAACATTTCCCTTGGTCAGAGATTAAATAAAACCTCACTCGCACCAAACAAATTTATATTTCTAAATATCACAACATGATCGAATTTAAGTCTTTTTAATAACAATGAATAGTCACCTATGTGTTATAAAATAAACATTTATATTGATTTGAATCACGTTTTGATTTAAATCGTAAACGCGTGTTTAAATATATGTGTTTAAAGGCGATATACTGTATAAAAGCGCTGATTCTTATGGAGTGTGTTCCGCCGGGGATTCAAAAAATTTATTTTTTTTAATCGCGTATCTAAGGAAAATTGCAGTATAACTTTGTTCATGCACAAACAGTGGCATGTTACATTATAATTTGGGTGTCTCCTCTTGCCAGAAAGCTCTAAATTGCATTTTGAGTGCGGTTTTTGACTTTTTTAAAATTGCAACCCATAAATAAAGCTGATAAAGCTTAGACTAACTGTATTCTAAACTGTATTACAACAGCACATTGGACAATGCAACATAAATTGCAAAAATGCACTTGGAATCTGTCCAAGCCCTCCTATGAAAATTATTTAAACTGCGACACTGATCATTCATCTCTAAATAAACTTTATTTTATATAGCGTTTTAGGCGAATAGGTAATTAGATTGCTCATAAACCTAATCGCTTTTTCTACATAAACACAGCGTGATTGCTCTCTGAAAATGCTTTTGCTTTATATTTAGGCTCAGATTTCAACTATAGATCGCATTATTATAAACTTTCTTGGAAAAATGTATTTTATGTAAACCATGTTTGCTATTAATTCATTTAGGGCTAAAATACGTTCATTGTCTTCCAATCGAGTCGAGTTGACATTAGAAGCTTGCCACTCCCGGACTGTTACACCAACGCATTAGCATGTTAAAGCGATTTCATTGAGGAGCCCAGCTACCAGTTAACACTGTACTTCCTACTTTGAAAATACCTGTGAAACCGGTTTAATTCGTCACAGCCAGCACTCCTGCAGAGAGGGGGTTGTACTCGTAAAGTAGAAGCAGGCGAGACTTCCAGCGAAAGACACCTCCCCCCCCCCCTCAAAAACCCAGTAAGCAGTAATGCTTTATGTTGAAAATTGAGGTGGATTTTGTTTATGATAAAGAGGATAAACTGGGATGGGAGGAGGGTTTGGTTTTGCATAAGGGGCGGGATTATGATAATTGGAGGAATTTGCGAGAGTATAATGGTTTGATATATTTGATTTTGTATTGTGGTCGTTATCTATGTTTTTGGTTGGTATTATGTTTATATGGTTGTTTTTGTTGGTTGGTTGTTATTATGGTTATTAATAATACGATCTATAGTTGAAATCTGAGTCTAAATAAAAAGAAAAAGCAAGTGATTAGGTTTATGAGCAATCTAATTACTTATTCGTTTAAAACGCTATATAAAATAAAGTTTATTATTAATTTGCTGGACAGAGCGGTGAACATTATTATGCATAAGACAAAGATAACGATCCTGATCAGTTTAGAAATCTGTGTACGCTGTAAGGTTTTTACTTCTTAAACTTTTAAAATACACGTTTCGAATAGAAAGAAATCCTCTTCCTGGTACAGTCGCATGAAGAGAGAGGCAAAACAGCCCTACACAGCCCTGTCGCAGTACACGAATATAATCATATCGTTATTAAATTCTTTAGATACGCGATTCCATATTATATTAGCAGAAAAGCTAAAACTACCACTTTTTCACACGCTATTTCACATGTTAGTTAAATTTAATTTATTTATATATTATATATTTATATCTCTGACCAAGGGAAACGTCTCATTTTTTCAAAGAAATGTTTGTTCACAACGGCGACTGTCAGAAGATAGGACACAGTGGCTCAGGCACCCGCTGAATGGAAAAGGGGCACTTTAATGTTCTGTATGGCTAATACTAAAGCCAATACTAATATTCAATACTTTAATATCCTTTTCTGTATGTTTAACAATAGTGGGTACTGGCCTAATTCGTCCCTGCTCCCGTTGTTAGGTGTTAATGTGTTGTTAAGTGTGAATTTGTACCTGTTTCCCTGAGGTCTGGCTTTTTTCCTGGAAAACCATAACTCTGGTCTTGTCCAGATTGACTGTCAGCGCCCAGGTCTGACAGTGCTGCTCCAGCAGTGCCAGGTTCTGGCGCAGCCTCTGTTCTGTGGGCGACAGCGGGACCAGGTCGTCTGCACAGAGCAGGAACTCGATTTCCATAATTAATGCAGATCAGTAAATCAAGGGACAAAACAATTATTGCGCCCGGGTCCTCAATGGGCTTTGACGTGCTAATGCGTTGGTTTAACAGTCCGGGTGTGGCAAGCCTTTAATGTCTCCCGACTTTGAAAACCAAGTAATAACTTAACTATATTTGCAAACGTTTCATATGTTGCTGTTGTGGATGCCTGTGGAGTGTATCTTATTTGCCGCGCGCCCTCCCCCCCTCTCTCCCTCAATTCAATTCAATTCAAGGTGTTTTATTAGCATGGCAGATGGGTTCAATCAGTGTTGGGTATTTACTTTGCTTTGAGATTCCACTTTTAAAGGTGATATATAAATTTTTGACTAAAATAAATTGACATCTTTGTCTTCTAAGCTCTCTGTGTACAGTGGAGCCTCCTGTCCAGCCAGCACATGTCCACAGACATTCACAACAGCGACATATCATAAAACGTTTGCACATATAGTTAAATTATTAGTTGTTTTTCAGGAAGTTAAAAAAAACACTTGAACTACTTATCCAGTCTCTCGAAATAAAAAACTAATAATAATGTAACATGCCACTGTTGGTTCATGAACAAAGTTATACTGAGATTTCCTTAGATACGCAATTAAAAAAAATAAAAAAAAATTGGAATCACCGGCGGAACACATTCCATAAGAATCAGCGCTTTTACAGTATATTTCGCCTTTAAAGGTGGCTTCTCAAAACGCTTTACAGGATAAAAACAACAAGAACAGCAACAACAACAATATTGTATTTCATTGCACTTTGAAAACCAGGTAATAACTTAACCATATGTGCAAACGTTTCATATGTTGCTGTTGTGGATGCCTGTGGAGTGTATCTTATTTGCCGCGCGCCCTCCCCCCCTCTCTCCCTCAATTCAATTCAAGGTGTTTTATTAGCATGGCAGATGGGTTCAATCAGTGTTGGGTATTTACTTTGCTTTGAGATTCCACTTTTAAAGGTGATATATCAATTTTTGACTAAAATAAATTGATATCTTTGTCTTCTAAGCTCTCTGTGTACAGTGGAGCCTCCTGTCCAGCCAGCACATGTCCACAGACATTCACAACAGTGACATATCATAAAACGTTTGCACATATAGTGTGCAAAAATGCACTTTATTTACTAAAAATAAGACAGAGATACTGTATCAATTTATGTTGCATTAGCCTGATTATGATTAAAAAAACACATATAATTAAACATGCGTTTGCGATTTAAATCAAAAAACGATTTAAATCAATATAAATGTTTATATTGTATCGCATACTGTCCAGCCTCCATTTCTCTATAAAAATTTACTCTATTACACACACACACACAATAGAAGCAGGAAGCAGAAGCAGGGACCGTTGTCAGAAGGGAAGAAGGTGACTATTCATTGTTATCAAAAATGACTTAGAATCGATCATGTTGTGATATTTTGAAATATAAAAGTCAATTGATTGTCCATAATATCGCTATTCTATTTTTTCGAAGAAATGTTTGTTAAAAGAAAAGTCCAGCACCAGCTGGATTAGAACACACAACCCATGAGCTGATAAGCAGGCACGGAGACCAGTAGGCTACAGGGGAAGTCATATGAAGAGAGAGGCGAAATAGCCCTACACAGCCCTGTCGCAGTACACGAATATAATAATATTGTTATTAAATTCTTTAGATACGCGATTCCATATTATATTCCCTATTAATCAAATTCTAAAAGTATGCTTGTTGACTCCGGTATCTCTTTAGTTAAAGACTTCGATGCTTAAAATGTTTAGGGAGAAATGGAATACTGGTGTGGATTTTTTCTTTAAAGTACCAAGACCAGCCATATACAGTACTGTATGTTTATGTTCCAAAATTAATATCGTTTATGGCCTTCACATGCGTTACAGTATGCTCCTATTCTTTTTATGCTCAGCTACTAAGATTTCCCTTCAGTGGTAAAATTCTATATCTACAACGGGCACAGCAAAGACGTTTACTGTAAGTCTTTCTACGACAGACCAACCGACCACGAGTGCGCCTGTCGGTCAACCAATCACGTACTGCAGTGCCGCGCGTCATCTTGCGTCACAATGCGCGACGCCACCTGTGGTACGTGTCTGTAACGCGCACTTTGAATGGCTGCATCTGTAGGACAGACATGCAACCCAGTCAGATAGAAATTTAAATGTTAACAGACACATTATTTGAATTTACCGTAAAGCATCACGTAGTCGGCAGGTTATGAACTGCACGGGGAGACCCCAATAGAGTTGTCGTCCATCGCCTTAACCACTCGGCCACAACTACACACACAGCCTCACCTGCTCCTCCGCCAGCTGATCCCATCAACCACCAGGACCCCACTACGGTCCTCGAGTATCACACTGGTATTAGAAATACAGCGAGACTCCGGCATTCAGATCTGTCGCAGATGCGCTGGGTTTTATAAGCAAAACAATGTTTATGAAGAAGGTGAAATACTGCTGTGTATTTTCCTCGTTTTTAGCCGCCACTGCCGGCTATACACAGTATGATAATATTGCAAATATCGTATTATTTTCAGCTGCAAACAATTCCTTATAGTTACAACATTTCATCTTAATATTCCATATTAAGTGGATTTAAAGATGATAAACAGTAGGAAAATAGATTAAATGAAGATAATCGTTTCACCAACATCTACCGCTCCACTAGCGCCACCTAGCGATGCTCTTTGTTCAGTGAATCAGCGCTTGCTACCGGCGATGTATGATGAGAAATGACGCGCGTTCTGAGTGGCGTCTTGTTCCTCTCCAGGCTGTTACTGAGGTGCCTCTCTGTTTTGGAGACCCAGATGGATTTCTAGTCTATCGCCTTAACCACTCGGCCACGACTACACACACAACGCCCCCCTTCTCCCGAACTGACACGGGCTCGTTCCCGCGTTATTTCCACTCCATCCCGCTCTCTTCGTGCTCAGTTTTGGGATTTCTATCTCTCTATACCGATAATCACCAGCGGATTCACTAAGCAAACACAAAACGTAGCGAAACAGCCCCACTGTTTCCTTTCAAGAGCTGTAGAGTCTCTCCAGCAATCAGAAGTTCCCGCGGGTTTAGATCAATTAAACTTGAATTGCCTTTTTTGAACTTCACCCATCAGATGGCTCATAAAAACCAAACGCATCTGCGACAGACTTGGCAGGAGAGAGGGGAAGGGATGGCTCGTTGGTCTAGTCTGAGCGATCGGCGCGAGTCTCACTGCAGTGGTCTGTCTTCGGTCTCTGTGCGCGAAGAACACCTGTGAAATTTGAGGTAAAAGTTTTCGTATGGCTCGTTGGTCTAGGGGTATGATTCTCGCTTTGGGATTTGAACACCCTAAGCGAGAATCGTGTCCCTAGACCAACGAGCCACAAGGTGCTTGTAGGCATGTACAGTAGATATATGTTCAAATGCTGTGTACATATATATTTTCTCATATACGCGTGTGATTTGGGCTTGAAACATGTCATCCGGTAATGTTGCGAACAGCCGGCGATACCGGACAGCCCTTCCCTCCTGTGTCCTGTTGAAGCTCTGCTGTGCTATACCCTCACCCGCTGTGTGCTCGTCACTAACTGTACTATATAATAATGGGTTGAAAGGGACACATTCTGACGTGGGTTTAATTAAGATTGACACCTGTGTGTTAGAAAATAAATAAGCTATAAAATACATCGCAGACTTTCTCCTGTTTTAAGAGGTTTCCCGTGGAAGGGTTAAGTTACAGTTCTATAAATTGAAAATGCGGCGGCGAGAGGTCATCGCCTCCTTACAGCGCTCGACGAAAAGTCTTCACAACGTTGAAAGTGAGACAGGAGTCTGTCCTCTCCAGTACATAGAGCGCCAAAGCTGGAGGATTTGATCGATCCCGCTACCTCTCGCATATTAAGCGAGCGCTCTACCTGTAACCCATGATGAACCGGTGTCCAGTCCTACTGTTGGGGTCCTTGCTCGGGGTCCCCTGAACCCCACAGTCACCTGGATGATCAGGTCCGATGTGTCACCGCGCTGTCTTGAGGAATTTACCTTCCCGAGGGGCTAAGTGCAGGTTGGGTCATTTAAAAAAAATCATTTTTCAATCTCCACTTTGTGATTTGATGAAATTGAGTGTCTCTGTTTACTGTGCAACTGAATACATTTCATGTAGAAAAATGACGGTATGAGGAAAACACCGAGAGATGATATGAAAGCTTCTCTCATCCAGTGTCTTTCTGTGTTGTGTTACACTGTTGTCTTACTGGTTCAGTACAGTGTCATTGACACAGTGTTGTGTTAGTGTGTTCAGTACAGTAAAATTCTCACAGTGCTGTTACTGGTTCAGTGTTGTGATACTGTATTCAGTGCAGTGTCATTGACTGAAATGCTGTTTTCAGTTTTGTTTTGTTTTGTTGTGTTACTGTTATTGTGTTGTTATATTGTGCTACCGTCATCTGTTTGACCTTCCTCTCAGGGAAATTATAAAAACTCTACAGTTCGGACAACTACTCTGATATTCGATCTTAAATTAAGGTCTGCTTCTTTGACGGTCTTGTCATGCAAAGTGTGTCAGACCCAAGTGCTCGTTTATTAAAGTCCGAGATCCTGACTGATTTGACTTTATACCGATAATTAGCAGCAAATTAATGACAAAAAACACAAAACGCGAGAAAAAACTGCTGCACATACTGCACACATGTGGCCAGTCTTAATGAGCTGTGTGACCTGTTGCTGTCAGACGTGCTTCTGTGTTAAACGCACAAGAACAAAAACAGCCCGGAGACTCCGATCGACTAATGCGGCTGTGCTTTTCTCCCTTGGAAAGGTCACGCATTCCGCGAGGTAGACAAGAACACGCGTGTATGAGCGAACAGGAGCCGCCCGTGTCAGAAGAGCAAAAGAGACCACAGTCCTGCCCCGTGTGAGGATCGAACTCACGACCTTCAGATTATGAGACTGACGCGCTACCTACTGCGCTAACGAGGCCAGATGTGGTACTGCTCTTGAAAACGAGCCACTCAGGGATTTCAAGCGTCTGTTCCCTAATCTAGCGATGCTCCCTCATGGATATTGAATCCGCCTTTTGATCTCACCAATACTTTTTCTCCTTGATTCTGTTGCGAGTCCGTCTTTGAGATCTCACCTCGCACTAGTCCTTCTGGCTGAAGTGGCCTCCCTGCCTCAGCAGCGAGCCCTCGTCAGCCATCGACACGTCTTCGGCTCGCTTGGCCCTCCGACTCCCGATCTGCGGAGATGAGATTTCAGCAGAGAGCGCCGGAGCCGCACTTCATGTGGAGAGAAGATGAGCAGGAGGCGCGGCTGTTGAACGCTTGACAATCGCAAGGCGCGAATGTGGATACAGGAGACCTGTCAGCACACAGAGCTCTAAACTCACTCCTGGAGGAGGCAAGAGGACGCTCTACCAGCTGAGCTCACCCCCCTTTATTATTGGACATTATTTTTTTAATTAGTAACTTAATATGCAGGACACACTAATGTAGGATTCTGACTTTGTCGATCTGCTGTTTGTATATAAGTGAACGTCCCTCACTATTGAATTGATTGAATGATCGGTGGGTTAGGTTTTCTTCTGTTCACCACAGAAGTCCCGCCTCCGGCTCTGTCCCGATCCGAAGCAGTCGGTTCAGTTCGCTTGGGGTTCTGAGCTGGACTCGGACCTGAATGAGTTGTTCTATTCTTTCACAGGTAGCGTACAAAACTTTCAGGGGGACCTGTCACAGTCAATATTTTCAGAAACAAACATCATGAGTCACTGTTGATCGTGAACTAGATTTCAATAATGACACACGATTACATCTTTCAAATCCATTTAGAGCGGCGTCCGAGAGAATCATTTCAAATTGTTAAACAATCCACTAACCAGATTTCTCATAAGGGTCTACAGACGTCGAGGAGTGACGATCAGTTTCTCTTTTATGAAGAAAAATAATTTTATTGGAACAGAGGATAAAATGAGCAGTTAGAAAGTAATTAAACTGGTTCTGTGTGCCTCTTTGCTTTCCTCCTGTACTCTAAATCCTGATGTGATTGTGTTCCCAGCTGATTTAATTGTTGGAAATAAACAAAGGTCAAGTGTTACCTGGTGTCCTGTCCTGTCTCTTGAGTGTGACTGTGTGCAGTGTCTTGAGCAACGGGGTGGTTAGTTAGGTGAAGGGGGCTGCAGCTCATGTCCTCCAGTGCCCTGTTGCAGTGTGGGGTGTTGGCCAGAGCGCCCCCTAGTGGTCCTCCAGCACTAGGTCTAGCTGCAGCCTGCCTGTCCTGGAGGGAGGTCTCCTGTAGCAGGACTGAGTTGCCCACACTTGCCTGCTGGGCTCGGGAGCAGAGAGGGTGTCCCCAGCCCCGGTATTGGGGAGCCCTGGTCCAGTTGAGTCTTGTGGCGATGATGCTGAAAGGGAGAGAGGAATGGGGTTTAGTTGGAGATGGAGATTTGAATGGCCGTTCCTGAGGCGCCTCTCTGTCAGCCGACATTATCAGCAACCGGTCGAGTCCAAGCGCAGGATCACGAATGACGAGAACTGTGACACAGAGAGACTCCCTGTCAGATAAAATGATACGACAGACATGCAACCCAGTCAGATAGAAATTTAAATGTTAACAGAGACATTACACGCACAGCCTCACCTTCTCCTCCGCCAGCCGATCCCATCAGCCACCAGGACCCCACTACGGTCCTCGAGTATCACACTGGTATTAGAAATACAGCAAGACTCCGGCATTCAGATCTGTCGCAGATGCGCTGGGTTTTATAAGCAAAAAAATGTTTATGAAGAAGGCGGAATACTGCTGTGTATTTTCCTCATTTTTAGCCGCCACAGCCGGCTATACACAGTATGATAATATTGCAAATATCGTACTATTTTCCGCTGCAAACAATTTCTAATAGTTTCCAAACTATAAGGCAAACAATTCCTATATAACAATTCCTTATATATTCACACCTGAAGAAGGCTCCACGGCCGAAACGTTGTGTTCTCTTTCTTCGTCTTTTTCAGCATGGAATAAACCTATTACCTGTTCCTTATAGTTACAACATTTCATCTTAATATTCCATATTAAGTGGATTTAAAGATGATGAACAGTAGGAAAGCAGATTAAATGAAGACAGAAAAAGCTAAAGATCCTACTTTTCTTTACGGGATGTGTCCCTCATTGATTTCTAGTCCCCAATGGATTTCTAGCCCATCGCCTTAACCACTCGGCCACGACTACGCGAACATCACTTTAAATCTGTTTTAAATCCACTTCATATGGAACATTAATGTGGAGCATAACTGAAGGGAATTATTGGTAGTTGACTACCCCTTTGGAATAGTAGTCAGATTAGTGGGGAAAGGAAATGTATATAAGATCTCTCTCCCTGCTTCAGAAACTGTCATCACACTGCAGAGAAGTTACACGTGTCCATACGCGCTTCTGACAGGAATCGCAATAACAGCGCAGACCTTCCTCGCAGGGAAATTATAAAAACTCTACAGTTCGGACACCTACTCTGATATTCGATCTTAAATTAAGGTCTGCTTCCTTTGACGGTCTTGTTATGCAAGGAGTGTTAGACCCAAGTGCTCGTTTATTAAAGTCCGAGATCCTGACTGATTTGACTTTATACCGATAATTAGCAGCAAATTAATGAAGAAAACAGAAACACGAGAAAAAAACTGCTGTACACATGTGGCCAGTCTTAAATGAGCTGTGTGATTTGCTGCTCTCAGACGTGCTTCTGTGCTAAACGCACAAGGACAAAAACAGCCCGGAGACTCCGATCGAGTACTGGGCTGTGCTTTTCTCCCTTGGAAAGGTCACGCATTCCACGTGCAAGAACACGCGTGCATGAGCGAACATGATCCGTCATGAATCATTATTTTTAAAACGCGCGAGTGGACACCGAGCATCATAGCGAGAAATCGAACCGTGTTTTTCGCGGACTAAACATGTCGTATTGGGCGTGGAAGAGAAGAACACGCGTGTGTGTGAGTGAACGTCTCACGCCCCATCTGTGAAGAGCCCAAAACAGCATCGATCCCACCCCCGTGTGAGGATCGAACTCACGATCTTCAGAGTACGAGACTAACGCGCTACCTACTGCGCTAATGAGGATGGAAGAAGGGTGAACTCTAGGTCATGTCGAAATGAACATTATTTCTATGAACATTATTTCCGTGTGACTGTTGCAACTCAGACCATATTCCCCCAAAAGATTAAAACGCCGGGCTGAAGAAAAGGGAAGATCTCATCTTCATAACTCACCGGTAAAGAGACCAGAACACCACGCGAAGTCATATAAAGCGCATTAAACTGATGACCACAAAACTTTGAAACGTACATCAGGCAAACAACGTTCGGAAATGGAGTAAAAAGCAAGCGTGAGTTATGACCAAGCAGTCTGAGTGTGGATCGTGTCGTGGGTGACGGGGGAAAAGTCTCTCCCACTTTCATCATTCCATCC
The DNA here is from genome assembly GCF_055471065.1 of Atractosteus spatula. Lineage (NCBI taxonomy): Eukaryota > Metazoa > Chordata > Actinopteri > Semionotiformes > Lepisosteidae > Atractosteus > Atractosteus spatula. The sequence goes on from NC_142710.1 coordinate 3,443,409, forward strand.
CGGAGCGGATTAGAAAGGAGACAGAAATGAAAGCGGTTTTCCTCTGAGCGTCTTCCAGGCTGTAATACGTGCGCTGTCTGTTCACGGGCGACGTGGCGGACTGACCGCTGTGGCCACCAGGTGTCGCCAAAGACAAGTCAACACTGGAATGAACGAGCCAGAGCTCAGTATCTGGTGTTTCTTCGTTTCGTAGTTTCTGTTCGTAACAATAGTGCGTGTAGGAGAAATGAAAGTAAGAAATTAGCTGTAAAATACATTTAATGTTTCAAAATATCTCATGGTATAAATGAACAATTTCAGTTCATTTAAGTGATTCTACCTTGTGATAATCATGATAATACAGTTACACAGCGTATCAAATACTGTGTTGATATTTGTATTCCAAATAAAAGAATTAAGTCATGCCCCAGTCAAAAACCATGGTTCAATAATAAAATCAAAGCCAAGCTGAAGGAGCGGTCTGTGGCCTTCAACTCTGGAGACCCTCGGCTGTACAGGAAAGCCAGGTGTGACCTGGAGAGGGCCGTCAGACATGCGAAAAGGGACGACAGAGACAGGCTTTAATCACAATGTGGGGGCATTAACACAGCGCACCTCTGGAATGGCCTGAGGGCTGTCACTAATTATAAAGGACAAATGGGTGTTAAAACAACAGCTGATGATTCATTGCCTGACCAACTAAACAACTTCTATGCCAGGTCTGATGCTCACAACACAGACCCTTCACCCAGAATGCCCAGTGAGCCTGGGGAGTTTGTGCTGCAGCTGTCTGAACAGGAGGTACGGAGAGCTTTCGGACAGGTGGAGCCACACAAGGCTGCGAGCCCTGATGGCCTCACCTCCTGTGTTTAAAAGGCAGGCAGAGCACAGCTGCCCCCTGTCTTCACTGTAATATCTAACATGTCACTATCCCTGTCTACTGTCCCACTGTGCTTCAAGAGGACTACTATCATGCCCCTGCCTAAAGCTACCAAGGTGTCATGTCTGAATGACTACCGCCCGGTGGCACTCACCTCAGTAGTCATGAAGTGCCACCGGCACAGAAGAAACTGGTGAGGGGACACATCAGCAGTATTGTCCCGGACTCCCTGGACCTCCTGCAGTTTGCTTATAGGAATAATAGGTCAGTGGATGATGCTGTCTCACTGTCCCTTCACACCACCTGGACAAGAGGAGCACCTGTGCCAGGATGTTATTTATTGACTTCAGCTCAGCCTTCAACACAACTGTGCCAGGCAGGGGTGGCACACCAGGGTCCAGGGGTCTGGACCTCAACAACTCCATCTGCAACTGGGTCCTGGACTTCCTGACAGGCAGACCCCAAGTGGTGAGGACTGGAATCAAAACCTCATCCCCTCTGATCCTCAACACAGGGGGACACACTGCTGCCTGAGCCCCTGGCTGTATTCTCCATTTACACACGACTGTGTGGCCAGATTTAACAGCAACCGCATCACCAAGTCTGCTGATGACACCACAGTCATCGGTCTTATCAGCAACAGTGATGAAACGTGATGGAGTGGTGCCACAACAACAACCTCACACTTCACATCGCCAAAACATAAGAGATTATAGTGGACTTCAGGAGGCACAGAGGACGTCACACACCCATAATCATTCAGGGGGCTCCAGTTGAAACTGTCAGCACCTTCAGGTTCCTCGGCCTCCAGATCACTGAGAGGCTGAGCTGGCCAGAGAACACTGCTGCCATCCTCACTAAAGCCCACCAGCGCCTTCACTTCTTGAGACAGTTAAGGAAGTGGGGGATGAGCAAGACAACACTCACCAATCTTTACCGTATTACGGATGGTATGGTGGAGCCACAGGACAGGACAGAACAGCCATACAGAGGGTTGTGAGGTCTGCCCAGAAAATCACTGGGACCGAGCTACTCTCCATCGACCAGATAGATCTCCACCACTGCCACAACTGGGCTCGAGCTATACTTCGGGACCCAATTCACCCAGGCCATGATCTGTTTTCACCCCTGGGGTCTGAGAGATGGATTTTGAATAGATTCAGAAACAGTGTCTTCCCCCAAGCAGCCCGCATCTTAAACAGCTCATATTCGCACCTGCACTGTAAAGTACTGCGCTGTCTGCACTGTGTCCTGTCTTGGCTGTATTAAAACGTCTATTGTCATTTTATTGTCCATGTCTGTTTGTCATTTGTGCCTATTTTTTTTTTCTGTACTGTTACTGGTTACAGCTGAACGAGTAAGCATTCCACTACACTTGTTGTATATGGCAAATAAAAAAATCTTGAATCAAAAATTCATAAACGATTTCAGCAGCTTGCTCTTTATTACGTTTCATATTCCTCACAGTCATGTACAGTATATACATATTCATATGCTGTAGACTGTATATATATATAGTTTCTCATATACGAGTGTAATTTGGGCTTGAAACATGTCATCTGGTAATGGAGCGAACAGCCGGCGATACCGGACAGCCCTTCCCTCCTGTGAGTCCTGTTGAAGCGAAGCTCTGCTGTGCTGTGCTGTACTCTCACCCGCTGGGTGCTCGGCACTAACTGGATTACGTAATAATGGGTTGAAAGGGACACATTCTGATGTGGGTTTAATTAAGATTGACACCTGTGTGTTAGAAAATAAATAATCAATAAAATACATCGCAGACGTTCTCCTGTTTTAACAGGTTTCCCGTGGAAGGGTTAAGTTACAGCTGTATAAATTGAAAACGTGGCGGTGAGATGTCACACAGATGTTACAACGGTTAACGCAAAGTCCACACAACATTGCAAGTGAGACAGGAGTCTGTCCTCTCTAGTACATAGAGTGCAAAAGTTGGAAGATGCGGGCATCGATCCCGTTACCTCTCGCAAACTAAGCAAGTGCTCTACCATTTGAGTTAATCCCCCTCAAATTAACTCAAATTAATTTTCAAAAACCTTTTAAGAGTTGGCGGGTTTCACCTTTGGAGTAGTAGTTAGATTAGTCGGAAAAAGGAAATTCGTATAACATCTCTCCACATTTTCCATTCTCATTTCTGTGAAGAATCATATTAACAGGCTGAACTGTAAACACCAGCCCTGAGAGGAAGTAAACAGGAAACAGAGCTCAAGACCAATGACAGACATGTGCTCCTCATTAATATAGTGGTGAGTATCCCTGCCTGTCACATGGGAGACTGGGGTTCGATTCCCTGATGGGGGAGACGGGTAACTTTTTAACCACCTCACTACAGTTTAAAAAAAACAACGTTTGTTTAAAAGTTCATCTGAAGAATAAACAACTCCATTAATTGTTATTTTATTGGATTTCTAATCCATCGCCTTAACCACTAGGCCACGACTACACACACAACCCCTAACCGGCCTCCTACGACATGTTTCCAGCCCTGACTCTGAGCAAGTCCGACTGTGGAGATTTCCCACAGACCTGAGACGGGCCAGTGTCTAAATCAGGGCGGGGGAGGGACACACTCTGTCCCACGAATCGCACTCGATCTCACTGGCAGGAGAGAGGGGAGAAAGGTGGGCTCGTTCGTCTAGGGGTGTGATTCTCGCTTCGAGTGCGAGAGGTCCCGGGTCCAAATCCCGGACGAGCCCCTGTGTGTGCTCTTCCTCCACTTCCACTATCCTGCACCCTGACATCGCTGTCTCCCGTGAACATGACTGCAGGAGCCTCGTGAGGACTCCTCACGGGCACAGCGAGAGCTCGAGTCCCTGTCTGAGCCTGGATCCTTCATCTTCCTCACCGTGTGCCGCTTCCTCCCCTCCTGCCGGGCACCGTCACTGCCCTCACGAACTCCAATAATCAAAAAAGAATTTCTAGCTATTATTTATAAAGACACATAAGTGAAACTATTCCAGACGAAATTTTATATTCATTTTCTCGATTGATTTTTCAGAACAAACAGAGTATCACATGGCACCATGAACAACATGGAAAAAATGTGAACAATCATCACGTCACGACATACTTGGTAGTTAAAAAAAAACTGCAACAATTCAACAATAATATAAAAACTGGAAGAAAGGAGAAGAAAAATGAAAGCAGAGTCTAAACCACAAGCCTCTGTCTGAGGAGGCCAGTGTCTCTTCGACGCCATAGAATTGAATCAGTAGGAAATGGTATAAAGCTTACTTCGATAAATGTCAGAACCTCTGGCTGTGCTACCGACACTACTCCCTCTTCAGCACTACTAACATCTGCAAAAGAGGCTATTTCAGCTTTTTTGTTGAGGTTTTAAATGCTGAAAAGTGCTTTCAATTTTGCATGGCCCAAGAGAAAACAAACGACGTTCTCATCTGCTCTCGGATGTTTCATCTTCATTTGTTACAGGAGAGTGTTACAAGAAATACAGAAATTTTAAAAAAATCAAATTCAGGCAGATATTCGAAAAGCTTTTAAGAGTAGACTGAAGCAGTTGTCATATTTTGGACTGCTGTTTTAGTTCTAAATAGAGATTCGAGTACTTCTAATATTCAATTACACATTAAATACTTTCAGAGAGAACACTATTGAAAACAGTGTATGTGAGAAGCGTGATTTGGACTCACGCCTGTAGGACAGCCTTCACTGGGATCAAAGACACGCTTTTGCCCTGGAGCTCTCTGATTGGCTTTGATAATGTAGGGAAAGAGCCAATCAGCTGTTTCCAAACCTTAAACAGTGACATTGGAGTATTTCCACCCAGAGATGATATGAAAGATTCTCTTATCCATATCTTAGACATTACCAGTGTCTTTTTGTGCTGTGTTACAGTGTTGTGTTACTGGTTCAGTACAGTGTTATTCTCATAATGTTGTGTTATTGTATTCAGTGCAGTGTAACTGACACAGTGTTGTGTTACTGGTTCAGTACAGTGTTACAGTGTTTTGTTACTGGTTCAGTACAGTGTCATTGTTACAGTGTTGTGATACTGTTTTCAGTTTTGTTTTGTTGTGTTACTGTTATTGTGTTGTTTTATTGTGCTACAGTCATCTGTTTGACCTTCCTCTCAGGGAAATTATAAAAACTCTACAGTTCGGACAACTACTCTGATATTCGATCTTAAATTAAGGTCTGCTTCTTTGACGGTCTTGTCATGCAAAGTGTGTTAGACCCAAGTGCTCGTTTATTAAAGTTCGAGATCCTGACTGATTTGACTTTATACCGATAATTAGCAGCAAATTGACAAAGAAAACACAAAACGCGAGAAAAAACTGCTGCACATACTGCACACATGTGGCCAGTCTTAAATGAGCTGTGTGATCTGTTGCTGTCAGACGTGCTTCTGTGTTAAACACAGAAGGAGAAAACAGCCCGGAGACTCCGATCGAGCAATGCGGCTGTGCTTTTTCCCCTTGGAAAGGTCACGCATTCCACGAGGTAGGTAAGAACACGAGTGTATGAGCGAACAGGAACCGCCTGTGTCAGATGAGCAAAAAAAGTACTGCCCCGTGTGAGGATCAAACTCACGACCTTCAGATTATGAGACTGACACACTACCTACTGCGCTAACGAGGCCAGACGTGGTACCCCCTCTTGAAAACGAGCCACTCAGGGATTTCAAGCGCCTGTTCCCTAATCTAGCGATGCTCCCTCATGGATATTGAATCCGCCTTTTGATCTCACCAATACTGTTTCTCCTTGTTTCTGTTGCGAGTCCGTCTTTGAGATCCCACCTCGCTCAAGTCCTTCTGGCTGAAGTGGCCTCCCTGCCTCAGCAGCGAGCCCTCGTCAGCCATCGACACGTCTGTGGCTCGCTTGGCCCCTGGACTCCCGATCTGCTGAGATGAGATTTCAGCAGAGAGCGCCAGAGCCGCACTTCATGTGGAGAGAAGATAAGCAGGAGGCGCAGCTGTTCCACGCCCAACCCGCTCTCTTCGTGCTCAGTTTTGGGATTTCTATCTCTCTATACCGATAATCACCAGCGGATTCACTAAGCAAACACAAAAGGTAGCGAAACAGCCTCACTGTTTCCTTTCAAGAGCTGTAGAGTCTCTCCAGCAACCAGAAGTTCCCGCTGGTTTAGATCAATTAAACTTTAATTGACTTTTTTAGACTTCACCCATCAGATGGCTCACAAGATCCAAACACATCTGCGACAGATTTGAATGCCGGAGTCTCTCTGTATTTCTAATACCAGTGTGATACGCGAGAAACGTAGTGGGGTCACAGTGGCTCATCAGACTGGCTGGCGAGTATATCAGCAGTCAGGATGGCCAAGCAGTCTAAGGTGCTGCGTTCAGGTCGCAGTCTCCTCTGGAGGCGTGGGTTCGAATCCCTCTCCTGACATGCACAGCTTTTCTTAATCTTTATAAATATATAGAAATATCAACTTAATCACAAAGAGAACGGGTTGGAGTGGAAATGATGCGGTGACGAGCCCGTGTCAGTCCGGGAGAAAGTGGGGTCATGTTTGTAGTCGTGGCTGAGTGTTTAAGGTGATTGACTAGAAATCCACTGGTGTCTCTCCGTGGGAATCCTGCTGACTACATTTACTCATGGAAAGGAGTTTTGGAGTTTTTGGATACAAACTGAACCGACTGCATTGGAGACCCACCTGAACTACAGTTAGATCACGGATGAGCTGGTGCCTCGCAGCTCCCGGATTGGCTGTGATTATCTCAGTTATTGAAGCAGCACATTTAAAAAAAATAGATTTGAAACCCCCTTATATCTAATGGCCAGTTCCTGTCAGACCTTGAAACGTTTATCTGAAGAATAAACAATTGCGACTTTTTAAACAATTTCCAACAATTAAGAGAAATGCACTTCTTTTTGAGCAAGATATAGACTCAGGTTTACGAAGTGAAAGAGACTGATTTCTTCACACTAAGAAAAGTCTTTTCAAGGAAGAGACAGTGGCCGGGGATCAAACACGCAACCTTGGCGTTATTAGCACCACACTGAGCTAACCAGCCCCATTCAAGATACACCCGCACCCTCCGTGACCGTCACTATTAAACACGAGAAATGCCGCAAACCACTCTGACACAGTGATGGAGAAACCGCCACACAGTCAGAAGCGCTTTAGATTTCGGCGCTTAAAAACTCGTGTGAGAAGCGGGCTGTCGCAGTCAGCAGGAGAGCAGTGGATTTCTAGTCACGATCACAGGCGAGCAGAGAGCTCCGAGACAAGAGCCTGTCTTTGAACTAATTAGATTAAAGCCAATTAGGTAAAGTTGAGTTCCAGAGCTGCCTGGCTGGTGTTTATCACCCTGCCCAGCCCCTCAGTGATCACAGCATCTTCACCTCTCCTGCTGTAGGTCTGCCATAGGGCTCAGGCTCCCAGTGACGGTGACAGCCCAGGCTGGACTGTACCAGGAGCTGGAGAGCCACACTTTCCTCCTGGCTAGGAGGCCAGGGAGAGTTTGTTAAGAAAGCCATTGTTGCTTTTTCTGTCAATCTGCATTTTAGAAAAGACATCTTTTCAAAAGAGTTTATCTACCTTCATTCTCTGACTTAGAATACACAGTTCTCTATCCTGTTGGTATAGCCAGTAAGGAGCAGGAGCTATGATGTAGTCTGTGGATTATACTATGTCATTTTTGGAATATATGATGTAATTGATTTCATTTTGGAAGGGTTTGATAATATATCGTGATTTTATGCACTACTCAGTATGGTATCCTGATTATTTTACGCTTGTATAATCATAAATGTCAGAGAAGCTGTTTGAAATCCTTTATTAGAAGCTGCTGATTCTCCTCTCAGTCTGATTGTTATCTTTGATATAATTGTGTCTTCGTACCCTTCCTGCTCTCCGGCTGGAATCAGCCCAGGCTGGTCCAGAACAGAGACCAACTGACAGGAGACATCAGCGTCGAACCCGAGCTCACTCTCGCCCCACACCTGGCTTCTCTCAAGACACGGCTGGACAAGATTCTCCAGTCTGGACAGGAGGCCTTGATTTACACAGAGGGTGGTGGGGGTGGGGAACAAGATGCGAGGCTATGTTATCTACCAGCAATGAAACAGGCCCGCTGGGCAGAATGGCCTCAGTGCGTGTTCTCATGAGGTTTCACTAACGTACCGATTGGGAACGTTTCTCAAGCTCCTCTCAGAAATGACACGAGTGCCTTTCTGCCAGTGAATCAGATAAGAGCTTCACATGTCACAACCTTTCCGAGATGAACCGCGCTCATGTCGAAATGTTGTGGGCGATAAGATAACTCGCTGATGATCCCTGAGGTGTAGGGTGTGTGAATAAGGAGGAACAGACTCTCTCTCTCCAGGGCATTCCCATCTGCTGACAGCAATGACCCCTAATGCCCCCTTTGTCACCCCCTGAGCTTCACCCCAGAAGGAGAACTCTCTGGTGCTCCTTGGCCCACGTGAGGAGACCACAGCTGGGAAGGAGACTGGGATAACGGCAAAATTCCTCTGTGTGTGACACAGCCATGACCTCTCTCTGAGAAACAGGACCCATGAGCCTCCTGCACCTCCTGACTCTCCTGCCTCCACAGCTCCTCTGTGTCCTGGGGAGGGTCAGTCCTGTGTGTCCAGCAGTAGTTGGGGAGGGTCAGTCCTCTGTGTGCAGCAGTAGTTGGGGAGGGTCAGTGTGTCCAGCAGTAGTTGGGGAGGGTCAGTCCTCAGTGTGCAGCAGTAGTTGAGGAGGGTCAGTCCTCTGTGTTCATTGAGTTTGTTGGGGAGGGTCAGTCCTCAGTGTCCAGCAGTAGTTGGGGAGGGTCAGTCCTCTGTGTGCAGCAGTAGTTGGGGAGGGTCAGTCCTCAGTTTCCAGCAGTAGTTGCGGAGGGTCAGTCCTCAGTGTGCAGCAGTAGTTGGGGAGGGTCAGTCCTCAGTGTCCAGCAGTAGTTGGGGAGGGTCAGTCCTTGGTGTTCATTGAGTAGTTGGGGAGGGTCAGTCCTCAGTGTCCTGCAGTAGTTGGGGAGGGTCAGTCCTCTGTGTTCAGCAGTAGTTGGGGAGGGTCAGTCCTCTGTGTCCAGCAGTAGTTGCGGAGGGTCAGTCCTCAGTGTGCAGCAGTAGTTGGGGAGGGTCAGTCCTCAGTGTCCAGCAGTAGTTGGGGAGGGTCAGTCCTTGGTGTTCATTGAGTAGTTGGGGAGGGTCAGTCCTCAGTGTCCAGCAGTAGTTGGGGAGGGTCAGTCCTCAGTGTCCAGCAGTAGTTGGGGAGGGTCAGTCCTCAGTTTCCAGCAGTAGTTGGGGAGGGTCAGTCCTCAGTGTCCTGCAGTAGTTGGGGAGGGTCAGTCCTCAGTGTGCAGCAGTAGTTGGGGAGGGTCAGTCCTCAGTGTCCAGCAGTAGTTGGGGTCAGTCCTCAGTGTCCAGCAGTAGTTGGGGAGGGTCAGTCCTCAGTGTCCAGCAGTAGCTGGGGAGGGTCAGTTCTTTGCATCTTCTCAGTGAGTGTTAATATGACCTGGAAAACTAAATCTGAAAATTAAGACTTTTAAAAATGACAGAAACTGGCAAAACTATGGTTAATCATGTTCATATAACGGCATCATTTGCAGCTGATGTTACTGTGCTGCGTTTGAGCCTGATGACTACGATGGGAGAAACGATAGTGGGCTTCTCTGCAGACAGGACCCTGGCTTGGGCTGCTGTGGTTCTTCAGTCACGAGACACAGGAAGAGGTGCTCTGGGCCACATGTGACCTAGCAGGATCCTACAGACCTCCCTTCACTAGATGAGATCACAGGAAGTCCTCAACGTTAAAAACCTGTCCTCTGAACGTGAACCGGAGAACCCAGAGATCTGCACAGTGGCTCTGAGTCTCTTTACCGGCGAGCACCAGCTATCAAGGAGCTCTGCCCTGACCAGGACAGAGATACTTAAAAGGATGAAGATGGTTTTTCTTCGACGTCTGTTTGGTGTCATGATCCTGAGCTCATTTGAGGGTAAGGAAAACTACATAAAATATACAGTGTAATTACTGACACAGTGACTAATGCACTCTATTGTCCAGTCAGTCAGTGTGTCTGTATGAACCCCTCTCTCTCAGTGCAGTGTTAATGTACTGGAGTGTCCACTCAGTCAGTATGTCTGTATTAAACCCTCTCTCGGTGCAGTGTTAATGTACTGGAGTGTCCAGTCAGTGTGTCTGTATTAACCCCTCTCTCTCAGTGCAGTGTTAATGTACTGGAGTGTCCAGTCAGTCAGTGTGTCTGTATTAACCCCTCTCTCTCAGTGCAGTGTTAATGTACTGGAGTGTCCAGTCAGTCAGTGTGTCTGTATGAACCCCTCTCTCTCAGTGCAGTGTTAATGTACTGGAGTGTCCAGTCAGTGTGTCTGTATGAACCCCTCTCTCTCAGTGCAGTGTTAATGTACTGGAGTGTCCATTCAGTCAGTGTGTCTGTATTAACCCCTCTCTCTCAGTGCAATGTTAATGTACTGGAGTGTCCAGTCAGTCAGTGTGTCTGTATGAACCCCTCTCTCTCAGTGCAGTGTTAATGTACTGGAGTGTCCAGTCAATCAGTGTGTCTGTATTAACCCCTCTCTCTCAGTGCAGTGTTAATGTACTGGAGTGTCCAGTCAGTCAGTGTGTCTGTATTAACCCCTCTCTCTCAGTGCAGTGTTAATGTACTGGAGTGTCCAGTCAGTCAGTGTGTCTGTATGAACCCCTCTCTCTCAGTGCAGTGTTAATGTACTGGAGTGTCCAGTCAGTGTGTCTGTATGAACCCCTCTCTCTCAGTGCAGTGTTAATGTACTGGAGTGTCCAGTCAGTCAGTGTGTCTGTATGAACCCCTCTCTCTTAGTGCAGTGTTAATGTACTGGAGTGTCCAGTCAGTCAGTGTGTCTGTATTAACCCCTCTCTCTCAGTGCAGTGTTAATGTACTGGAGTGTCCAGTCAGTCAGTATTCTCTCTCTCTCCAGTGTCCAGCTCTCCTCTGTCCAGGAGCTCTATAGTGGGGGGTGAGGATGCTGGTGAGGGGATCTGGCCTTGGCAGGTCTTCCTCAAGATGAAGAAAACCGATGGGAGCTACGGCGGTTGTGGGGGCTCACTGATCAGTGACGTCTGGGTGCTCACTGCGGCTCACTGTTTAAACAGGTGGGTGAGGAGGGGCCAGTGTCTGACTGTGTCTGTCTGTGGAGCTTCACAAACTGCACCAGGGATCTCCTGAGGTTCAAGGTCTTATTAGAGGTATTCATCATCTCCTTGATCTCCTTGGTGAATTGGAGCCCAAGTGTGTAGCACCCCCTGAGGGGTGGGTACTGTACTCTTAGCCCCTTTAAGAGCACTGAAAAGGGGACCTAAGGTTATCAAAACAGGTCACTTTTAAACAGAAATACTAAGTGAGACAAAGCTCGACCTCTTTGACAGGAAGGTAGTAGCTTCTTGGTCTGAGTGTCTGATCCAGTTATTTCTTGAGAGAAGCCAGGGTATCGGCCCCAACAACATGGCTGGTCAGTTTGCTACACACCCCCACCACGCTCTGTGTAAAAGAGTGCCTCCTGTTCTGTGTTACAACCATAGCGTCTGTCGTGCTGTAATAAGAGTGAGAAATAGCGCCCCCTGTGGTAACATGCCTCTTCCTGTACTTTCCCTTCAGCCTCTTCTACCCAACATCCTCGGTTGTGTACCTGGGTGCATACCAGCTGGATAAGGCCAACTCACACCAGGTGAACCGCACCATAGCCGATGTGGTCATCCACAGCAAGTACACCATCCCAAGCAAGGGCTATGACATCGCCCTGGTGAAGCTGGATCGCACCGTGCCGCTGTCCCGTTTCATCCAGACTGTCCCTCTGGCCGAGCCCTCAGACCTCTTCACCAGCCGCAGTGACTGCTGGGTCACTGGCTGGGGGCGGGTCCAGCAGAACAGTAAGGAGATTTGACTCTTTTTAGCCTCTGAGAGAGCTGGGCTGCAGGGCAGCACAGTGTAGATCAGTCCTGTCTGTCTCTACCCAATCACGGTGCAGGGCAGTCTGTCTCTAACCAATCACAGAGCAGTCTGTCTGTCTTTATCCAATTACAGTGTAGAACAGCCTGTCTTTAACTAAGCACAACGCTGGGCTGTAGGGCAGCACAGTGCAGACTGAATCACACAATAACACTCCAATCACACAATATCATTGCATTCACACTTCAAATGCACAATAAAACAAGAACACAGTCACACAATCACACTCATATCACAATATCACACAATCACATTCCGATCACACAATCATATTTAAATCAGAATGTCATAAAATCAGTATGAGCTATTGGGTCATCTTGTACCCCTACAGTCCAGAGATCTCTCTTTCAGTCTGGGCTGGGTCATAATGAAGCCCTACAGTCCATTTAGTCTGAGCTTGGTCATATAGTAACCCTACAGTCCAGACATCACTCATTTATTTTGGACTAGTCTGGACTGGGTCATATTGTAACCCTACAGTCCCGAGATCGCTTGTTCAGTCTGGGCTGGGTCATATTGTAACCCTACAGTCCCGAGATCACTGGTTGAGTTTGGGCTGGGTCATATTGTAACCCTATAGTCCCAAGATCACTGGTTCAGTCTGGTCTTGGTCATATTGTAACCCTACATTCCCGAGATCTCAGCTCATCACAGAGATGAGTTTGAATCTCAAAGGGACAGGTAAAGGTCCATTCTATGCTTTGGTTCTGGAGCCTTCTTCAGGTGTCAGGTATCAGAAAAGCATTTCTTTTCTCTAGCTTTAAGCATGGAAGGGACCTTTACTTGTCCCTCTGATGCCTACGCCTGCTGACGTAGCTCCCTACTCGAATGTCTTGAGCTTGAATCGGTCCGGGTTAGGGTCAACTTGCTGCACGGCAGTGTCCCCATGGCAGGCTTTGCAGTGCTGTCAGTAATGTCGAAGTTCTTCTGTTGCTACTGAGGGGATCTCAAATGCACAGAACCAGTTGACTCACTGAAACCACTGCTTGACCTCTGCTGCCCTCTGAATTAACCCCACAGTGAGAAGTGAGAGCTGTCTCCTGGAGATCTGAGCAAGAGACAGGGGTCTCTGGGAACAGAGGTCAGGTCCTACGGTTTCGGTGAACACAGATGCTGAGCAAGTCATATAATTCCTGAACTCTCTCTCTCTCCTGTCCGCAGGCAGACTTCCCTTCCCTCGCACTCTCCAGAAAGTCAAGATTCCCATCCATGACCCGGAGTCCTGCAAGAACGTGTATCCGAACATGAAGACCAGCATGATCTGCTGTGGAGGTCAATACAAGAGTACCTGCAAAGTGAGTGTGGGGCCCTTTGTCGTTTGTTATTTGGTGGACATGCTTGTCTATAAACGTGTGAAGGGTGTAAATGTGGAGGGATGTGAGGCAGTTTGGTAGGAAGCTGATCTGACTCTTCCTTAGAACATTGTCCTCAGTAAGGAAGGTCAGTAAATGGGTATTCATGATCCTGCAGAACACCCTCCCCAGGTTACTGTTCACACAGGTGCCTCTGTTATTGTTAGGGTCAAGTCTGGTCAGGTCTCACGGAAAGACCCAGCGCTCAGTACCAGGCTGAAGAGTGGCCTGCTGCAGCTCCGAGCTTATGAGTCTCACCATCTCCTCGTTGACTCCAACTTGGCCACAGATCACTCTTGGTCGAAGGGCCTAGAGTTTGTCTAATAGCCCCTGCCTTGAGCTCTCTCTGTCTCTCTCCAGGGAGACTCCGGAGGGGCTCTGGTCTGTAAGAAGCGAAACCGCTGGGTCCAGGCTGGGATTGTCAGCTTTGGAAAGGGCTGTGAGACACCCATCCGCCCCAAGATCTTCACCCGCGTTTCCAGCTACAGGTCCTGGATCAAGATACATAGCCAGTAGTCTCCGATTCCGAGTGATGCCTTGTGAGGCTGAAATCAACACAGGCTTCTCGTTCTCCCCAAGCCCGCCTGTGCCTCCTTTCTGTGCTTTTTCTCTCACTGTGTCTCCTGTTGTGTGTTTATTACTGAGGGATTCTCAGTGATCTCCTCTGTTTCTCACTGTGTCTCCTGTCCTGTTGTGTAAGTTTTTATTACTGAAGAATTTTCTCTTGTCTCCTGTCTCACTATGTCTCCTGTTGTTTTGCATTTTTATCACTTAGTAAATTTATCTCCTCGCACTCCTCGCACTCTGTTATAATTTTCAGCTTTGCTTTGCCTGCTGTGAAAGGCAGTGTAACTCTATCAACAGCTCAATAAAACTTCAAGCATTCAATCTCCTGGTCTAGGGACTGGACTGCGGTTATTCAGAGGATAATCAGTCTGTTTCTCCCCAAGACAATGGGTCAAAGGTCAGTGTTCATCACCCAGTGGAAGGTCCTTCAGTGGGGACCCGAGGGTGTGTACCAGAACTTTACCTGATGACATCCTGACCAATCACCAGCTATGATGTCACACCTTATAGTCTGACACCCAGCTCAGTTTTCATCGTTGAGCTCACTGCCTCCTTTTCTCTCTCCAACCGATATAACCATTTAACTTTTCCTATCAAGTGTCTGTGAGCTTTAATTTTCATGGCTTAGACTTTTCTCCAAGACACCATGCCAAGAGAGTGAGTCAGTAAAAAACAGAATTCTGCCCCAAAAAATGCATTTGGATTCTTTCTTTTTGTTGATATCCTGAATACTCGAGCATATTCATACCAGGATGAACCGATCTCTCCCACCTGCTGGAAACCATGCAGCCAGACCCAAAAAGACAAGTATGCACAGACTCTGCACCCATGACCCTCATCTCTTGGCAGGAAGTTTGAACTCACCAAGGAGATTATAATTATAATTCTCAGGAGATGAACTATTGTTCCAAACACATGATGTTAGTTCATGATAGTAAATGCATATTTACATGTATCTGAGAATATTGTTTCAAATGGGGGGTTATGAAAATGGTGAAAATCAGGATTTGACTGAGCGGTTTAGTCAACCAATGAAGTCAATCAGTGAAATAATTATTCTCAACCCCCAACTTGTAAGTGATTTCTAGCAATATACCAGAGCAGTTGGTATAATTAGAGGCATGTGAAATATTTGTTCTCTGGCACAGTTTTGTTGAGAGGAGTAATAATCCAGGCACACTTGGTTAAATAAACATTTATTACAATGAGAAGACACAAACTACACCACACACAACAAAAAATACAACACACACTGTTACACTTGAAGAAGGCTCCATGGCTGAAACGTTGTGTTTTCTCTCTTCTCTTTTCAGCATGGAATAAACCTATTACTTGTTCCAATGTGTCGGAGTGTCTCTTCCAGCCTTACAGAACATGAATAAATCAGATCGTTCCCATTGGAATCTGGGAAGGGATAGATTAAAGTGCCCTACACTGACTAGCTGAAGGAATTGAGTCTCTTTGGTCTGAAGGGAGTGTTCCACACTTACAGGCTGGAGGAACTGAGTCTCTTTAGTCTAAAGGGAGTGTTCAACACTGACAGGCTGGAGGAGCTGAGTCTCTTGAGTCTGATGAGAGTGTTCAACACTGACAGGCTGAAGGAGCTGAGTCTCTTCAGTCTGAAGGGAGTCTCTCACACTGACAACCTGGAGGAACAGAGTCTCTTTAGTCTGAAGGGAGTGTTCAACACTGACAGGCTGAAGGAGCTGAGTCTCTTTAGTCTGAAGGCTGTGGCCTTTAGTGGTGAGTATAGCTGAAGAAATTAACATTTTTTGTATTGAGCAGAGAAGACCAAGAGGGGACGTGATCCAAGTATTCAAAATCCTCCAAGACAAAGTCAACCCAGTGGACGTCTTCAAAAGAAACAGTAATCAGAGGACCAGTGGAAACTCCAGGGAAGAGCACCTGAAACAGAGAAGAGGAGACACTTCTTTACACAAAGCATTGTGGGAGTGCAGGAGGGTGAGAGAGCTCTCTGCTCTGCGGTCTCGTCTTTGTGCTGACGGCATGAGAGCTGCTGAGATAAGGAGTGTTCTATGAGCTGGGTCTCTGTCACAGAGATGGCACAGAGATATCTGGGCTGTGTGGTTTGTCAGTACGCAGGACGAGGAGACGTGCAGAGCAATAGGCATCCTTCTGCACCTCACGTGAAACCCTGTGTCTTCTAGTTTTGAAGAACACAAAACGGGTCACTGATGAAAGGAGACCTTTCGGCCAGTGTAGCCTGTTTGTTCATGAGTAATTCATTGATCTGAGTGTCTCATCCAGCTGATTCTGGAAAGAAGCCATGGTATTGGCTGCTTGTTCCTTCCCCCCACCACCCTCTGTGTAAAAAAGAGCCTCCTGTCTAAACTGGAAGATCTCACCTAGCTGGACCTTAAGAGAATCCAGGGTATCAGCTTCAACAACAGGGCTGGGCAGCTTGTTCCACACTCCTACCCCTCTTTGTGTAAATCATTGCATCTTGCCCTGATTATAGGATCTCATCCAGCAGCTTATTTATGTGTCAATTATAAAGTTTAAACTATATCACCCTACAACTCACACCTGGCAGGCCTCTGAAGCTCAGCAGGTGGGAGTCTGGTCAGAACCTGGATGGGAGACCCCTGGGAAAAACTAAGGCTGCTGCTGGAAGAGGTGTTAGTGGGGCCAGTAGGGGGTGCTCACCCTGCGGTCTGTGTGGGTCATAATGCTCCAGTATAGTGACTGTAAAACAGTTGCCTTCCTTCAGATCAGACTTAAAACCGAGGTCCTGACTCTCTATGTTCATTACATTACAATGATCCCCATCTCTGAGCTGGCTTCATTACTCTGTTCTCCTCCCCACTGAGAGCTGGAGTGTGGTGAGAGTACTGGAGCATCATCCAGGTGGGGCTGCACACTGGTGGTGGTGGAGGGGATCCCCATTACCTATAAAGCGCTTTGAGTGGAGTGTCCATTAAAGTGCTATATGAAAGTAAGAATTTTATTATCCAGTTGTTTCTTGAATTAGATCATTTAATCAAAATCAGAGGTATTACTTTACACAAAGGTTGGTAAAGGTGTGGAACAAGATGTCCAGCCATGTTCTTGAAGTCATTACCCTGTCTTCTCGGAAGAGTTGTCTGGATTAAATCTTGGAGTTAATATCGCAGTAATTTCTAAAAGGGCTACTAATAGTTTCACACTGGCCACTTGATCTTAATCTGTCCACAGAGCTGCTCTGACAGCTGCAGATGAGCAATACTAAGTCACAATGAGATTTCTCAGAAGTGTTCAATTATAGTGAACTGCGAGCTCAGTCTACTTCTTTGTGGTCTCATGTTGTTGTTTATGTATGCAGCTCGTTATCTTGTTTGCAGGAATGATGCAATCTCTATCTCCATCAGATCTGATCAGCCGCTCAGTCTGATGAACAGCAGAATGATTATCTGACATAAGAGCAGTGCAGTATCAGCACACAGCTCTGCTTCACACTATGGGTTACAGACAAATCAAGCCCTCACCTCAAATAGTCCAGATCATGGCCTGTCAGTGTGTCTGTACTAGGGCTGTCCAGTCCTGGTCCTGGAGGGGTCAGTGTGTCTGCAGCAGGGCTGTCCAGTCCTGGTCCTGGAGGGGTCAGTCAGTGTGTCTGCAGCAGGGCTGTCCAGTCCTGGTCTTGGAGGGGTCAGTGTGTCTGCGGCAGGGCTGTCCAGCCCTGGTCCTGGAGGGGTCGGTGTGTCTGCAGCAGGGCTGTCCAGTCCTGGTCCTGGAGGGGTCAGTGTGTGTGTCTGCAGCAGGGCTGTCCGGTCCTAGTCCTGGAGGGGTCAGTCAGTGTGTCTGCAGCAGGGCTGTCCAGTCCTGGTCCTGGAGGGGTCAGTGTGTGTGTCTGCAGCAGGGCTGTCCAGTCCTGGTCCTGGAGTGGTCAGTGAGTGTGTGTGCAGCAGGGCTGTCCAGGCCAGATCCTGAAAAAATTGTGGTTAAATTGGTCAAATTGGTCAAATTAGTTCAATAAAAAAGGTTATTTAGGTGATTTAGTTCTTTAAGATTCTGGGATGTCAAGCTAAAAACAAACAGGTCCTTCTGAAGGTGACCTGATAGCTACTTTACTGTAGAGATAGGCTATGACAAGGCCAGGTCTTGTTAATCTCAATTTCTGCACGTCTTGACTCCTTAACCACTTAATTAAGACAACAGTCTAACAGCCCAGTTTATCACTGAAGTTACCGGGAGCACCTGAAGGACCGGGGCACTCTGGGACTGGACTGACCCAGTTACTGTCTTCATGAGTCCAGATTAACAGGAACCTGTACCCCAGACTGTACCCCCAAAGACACCCAGAGCACCTGAAGGACCAGAGATCAGGGCTGGACAAGAGTTCCTGCAGCTGCTGTCTCCTCTGGGTGTCTTCCCAGTTCAGCTCTCTGAGGCAAAGATTCAGACTGTGTGCGTGTGCAGTTTTGTTTCTTGTGGGAGTGGCTGCTAGCAAGGTGTGTGTATGTATATAAGACGCCACGGGGATGTTGGATATAGTGGGAGGGAGAGTCAGTCTTCCGTGTCCAGTGTCCACCAGTGTTGGGAGGGTCAGGTTGTTTCCAGGGAGATGTTAGGAGAGTGAAGATGTTTTTCTTGCTGTTACGGATTCGGCCAGTGAAACCGAAACCAAGTAGTGAACCCACTTGCGGGAGCCGATAGAGACAAGTCGTGATCCAAATACCGTAGCCGAAGGAGAGAGCCGAGAGTCCAGGGGAAGCCAGTGATCCAAACAGGGAGAGAGTAGCCAAAGCCAGACCGTAATCCAAAACCGTAGACGAAGGAGAGAGCCGAGAGTCCAGGGGAAGCCAGAGAACCAAACTAGGAGAAAGCAACCGAAGCCGAGCCGTAATCCAAAAGACGTAGTAAAAGGGGATAAACCAAAGTCGGAACCAGAACAGTATGAGAAGGTAGAAGGCGTAGCGCAACTAAGTAGCTCGAAAGGGAAACCAATACTGAGCGAGGGGGTAGGGAAAGACTAATGCTTAAATACCAGATGAGACGGATGTGAGGTGGTGTAAGCATACACTGATAGGTGGACTAATGAACTAAGGCTACGCCTTCTTCTGCCTCTTTCGTTGCCGAGAGGCAGGGATCGTAACACTTGCAGCTTCTGTTGTGGATCCTGGCTCTGGACACTAAAGGTAAAAGTAAAGTCCTTCTGCTCCTGCTCCTGCTTCTGCTCATATTCCTGCTTCTGTTAATACAGGTGCTTCTTTATCACAGCGATAATGATCAGAAGGAAGTGGACAGTTTGCCCAGTCTCGATTTCATGTGCACGGACCAGTTCAGGAGCTCTGTGGTGGTCAGTGGGGATATGAAGGAGGGACAGTGGTGCTCTTACACGTGAGCGTCTGTACCTCACTGCTCTTACACCTGAGTGTATGTACCTCACTGCTCTTATACCTGAGCGTCTGTATCTCAGTGCTCTTACACGTGAGCGTCTGTACCTCACTGCTCTTACACGTGAGCGTCTGTACCTCACTGCTCTTACACCTGAGCATCTGTACCTCACTGCTCTTACACCTGAGCGTCTGTACCTCACTGCTCTTACACCTGAGTGTCTGTACCTCATTGCTCTTACACGTGAGCGTCTGTACCTCACTGCTCTTACACCTGAGTGTATGTACCTCACTGCTCTTACACCTGAGCGTCTGTATCTCAGTGCTCTTACACGTGAGCGTCTGTACCTCACTGCTCTTACACGTGAGCGTCTGTACCTCACTGCTCTTATACCTGAGCGTCTGTATCTCAGTGCTCTTACACGTGAGCGTCTGTACCTCACTGCTCTTACACCTGAGTGTCTGTACCTCACTGCTCTTACACGTGAGCGTCTGTACCTCACTGCTCTTACACCTGAGCATCTGTACCTCATTGCTCTTACACCTGAGTGTCTGTACCTCATTGCTCTTACACCTGAGTGTCTGTACCTCACTGCTCTTACACGTGAGCGTCTGTACCTCACTGCTCTTACACCTGAGTGTCTGTACCTCATTGCTCTTACACGTGAGCGTCTGTATCTCAGTGCTCTTACACGTGAGCGTCTGTACCTCATTGCTCTTACACCTGAGTGTCTATATCTCAGTGCTCTTACACGTGAGCGTCTGTACCTCACTGCTCTTACACCTGAGCGTCTGTACCTCACTGCTCTTACACCTGAGCGTCTGTATCTCAGTGCTCTTACACGTGAGCGTCTGTATCTCAGTGCTCTTACACGTGAGCGTCTGTACCTCACTGCTCTTACACGTGAGCGTCTGTACCTCACTGCTCTTACACCTGAGTGTCTGTATCTCACTAAATAAACCTAAGAGCATGTCACTATAACTTGTTTCTCTGTCATGACTATTGTTAAATTATTTCCTTTTGCAGTGATGATAAACTGAACAGTTCCCAGGTGATCCTGGGGCGTTTCCAGCTGTTGAACCCCATGATTTTCGAGCAGGTGTTCTCACTGAGGAAGGTCGTCGTTCACGAGCACTTCAGAGACATAACTGACGGCTTTGACATCGCCATGGTGGAGCTGGACGGGAGAGCATCCTTCACAGCCTACATCAGTCCCATCCACCTGGTCGACCCCACCAAGACTGCCCTAGAATCTGCTGCTGCTGTCTGTTGGGCTGGGGTCGCATCGACAGAAACTGTGAGAGACCCCAGGAGCTGCTGGGTAGTCTTTTCTCCTGGGGCTTCTGGGTAGTTTCACCAGGGGGAGCTAGGTAGTTGTTTCTCCAGGGGCTGCTGGGTAGTTTCACCAGGGGGAGCTGAGTAGGCGATTCTGCAAAGGCTGCTGGGTAGGCATTTCTCCAGGGACAGCTGGGTAGCCGGTTCTCCAAGGCCTGATGGTTTGGCGTCTCACCAGGGGATGCTGGGTAGTCATTTCCTTAGGGGCTGCTGAGTATTACTTTCTCCATGGACTGCTGGGTAGTCATTTATTTTCTTGCAACAAGCATTTATTTAGAATATTTTTTATAGATCGCTTTTCATAGTGCTATACGGGAAACAAATCAAATGACAGAGATTTTCAACTTATTATTTAGTATTTACAGACAAAGTGTTTCAGAGGCCTAACATTCTGGTCACCCAGAAAAACCCCAGACTGCTACTAAACACTAAACTCTTAATATGCTTACAGAGGCCACACAAGAGATGAGCTGCCTTCTAACTGAATACAAAGCAACCTGCAGTTAAATCTCTCTCTGCACCTCGGATGCCACAAAATAAGTGGGAGTCTATCTTCCTATCCATAAAAATGCACCCTAATCAGAAAGACGTTTCTAACTGGGGTATCTTTTACCCAGGAAACCCATGTTCTCTAAAAACACAGAAAAAGGCGCTATCTCTCTAATAAGGTTCAAGTACTGAGCTCCAGTCAGGTTTGATTTGGATGATCATGCAGTAAGGGCTCTCGGCTGGCGCAACCTGAAATCCCAACTCCTCTGGACTCCTCTCTCTTCTCCCTGCTCTCCTTGTTTCCTCCTTCTTCCTCTCATTTCCTCCTGCCTCTCCTCCTGCTCTCTCTCTTGTGCTCTTGAGGTGAACTTCTACAGTGTCTTTCTGCCCTGCTCCTTTGCAATCATTAACCCAGAAGCTCCCTAGGCGTACTAAGATAAACTTTACTACTGTTTCTGCTCAGGGGGACCCCCCAGACCTCAGCAAACATCCTCTCTGCTTTGAGGTTAGAAGTGGTGACTCTTCCCAGTGTCACAGAGACACTTCTCAGTCACCCAAAGCTGTAACAATACTGTCACTTTTATGCACATTCACTTTGTGTGTTCATTGTCATGAATAATCACTCAGGGTGATGGCACGGTTAGTCTTGGAAGTCGATGTCCCACAGTTGAAAAACAGACACCCTGAGTCAGACGGATTCGGGTTTCTCTTCCTACTGGTTCTCACTGAACTTTTTGGTCTGCAGAGACCATGACTTTCTGGACAGGAGGCTGGAGCTCAGCAGCACCCAGCAGCTCCAATTGATTTGCCACCATAATATTTGTAGTTCCCAACTAAAGCCTACAAGCCGGAACTACAAATACCAGGAACCTGTGTGCAGCAACTGAGGGCCAAATGATAGTTTCACAGGGTTGAGTGCTCACAGCTGTTTCCCATTGGCCACCTGGATCTTGTGTATACAAGGGCTCTAGGGCTGCTTCTTTTGGACACTAGCAGCATAGTGAAGAAAGTGAGCTGACACAGAAAGTACATTTTTTGCGCTTAAAGAATTCTGTAGGTGTGGTTTTCTAGACCAGATGTAAGAGGAAAAAGAGTTCTTTAGGAAGTTACTTAGTTTGTCATCTAGTGTGTTAAGAACTCACATGTAATGACCAAATGGTTTATAGTTTAATGACCTCTTTAAAAAACTTCTGCATTTCTTGAACGCTCTCCCACTATGGGGAGTTCTGGGTGTTTTGAGCTTCAGCTATTTCTTTATCATGCTGCTATAAAACTTATTTGCAGTTTTATAGTATCTTTCAGCCTGAAGGATTCCAGTGCCCACCAGGAATCCACATCCTCCCACACTGAACACACTGAAGTGCAGCCTTATCCAGGCCACACAGATCAGGAGCAGGAGACAGAAACTGCTGCACCAGGGGGATTAAGTGTGAATTTAAGGGAGGACAGACTGTGCATCCCAGAAGGAGGTTATTCATAACATGGGGGTGCACACCCCTACTCTTACTGACAGTGTCCTGGGGTCTGTACTGACCAGTCAGGACACCCCTACTCTTACTGACAGTGTCCCAGGATCTATTCTGACCGGCAGTCAGGACACCCCTACTCTAACTGACAGTGTCCAGGGGTCTGTACTGTCCAACAGTCAGGACACCCCTACTCTTACTGACAGCGTCCTGGGATCTGTACGGACCAGTCAGGACACCCCTACTCTTACTGACAGTGTCCAGGGGTCTGTACTGTCCGGCTGTCAGGACACCCCTACTCTTACCGACAGTGTCCTGCAATGTGTACTGACCAGCAGACAGGACACCCCTACTCTTACTGAGAGTATCAGGAGTCAGGACGCCTGCATTCTGATTTACAACATTGGTCCCTGGACTCCCTGGACATATTTTAGGGAAAATTAACTTCTGCTGCTTTAGGGATATTGTGACATTATTTACCACAAATCCAAGATTGTATATATATAAATTGAAATACATATTATATTAATATAATATTGTAATATTGATTAATAATTATAATAGCTTATATATATAGCTTTTGCAGAGGGAAGTTGATACATTAAATCTGCCTCATGAACTGAATTTTTCTCATTTTCTGAAACTAATGAAATAATCTCATTTCTGCTCGGGAGGACAGTGCCCCCTGCAGGCTCCTCACTCTACTGCAGTACTGTAATACAACCAACCTAAATTGTTGTATTAATCCAATTTTCTTTTTACCGATGTATCTATGTAAATCTTCTCAGAAACAAATACACCACCATCATTGTGACTAACCATTCTCATTGAAGTGAAACAGTATACATTAGCAACACCCTGCAATACAAGCCTTTACAAGAGAACATTGAGATGCACCATTTCTGAAATGAGTTATATCTTCACAGCACTTGACAACACATTTCAGGGGGAGATGCATTCACTGCTGTACAGAGTTGAAATTCCAATAAGGTCAGACCCCAGACCAAGAGCTTGAATGCTTGCATTTTATTGAGTTGCCAAAAGAGAGACAATTATATCTGATCTCTCACAGCAAGCAGAGCAAAGCCAAGAGCACAGCCTCACCAGAGAGAGAGGAGATCCCAGAATATTCCTTAGTAATAAAAATACACCGCAGGACAGGAGACACAGTGAGAGAGAGAGGATATCCCAGATAATCCCTCAGTAATAAACACACACCACAGGACAGGAGAGACAGTGAGAGAACGGAGATCGCAGAGAATCCCTCAGTAATAAACACACAAGAGGGAGAGAGGAGGTAATAGTGGGAACAGTACAAAAGGTGACATTGACAAGTGATAAATCAAATATCATATTGAGCTAAGCCTGCAGTTTGCCAGCAAGTCAGCCAGGGGCACTGTCCTCAGATGGAGCCTCAGATCCCAGTGTGTTTCTTTATCCAGTCCCTGTAGGTGGAGACCCGGGTGTAGATTCCGGGGGATAGCGGGACGGCACATTGCAGCCCAAAGCTGACGATCCCGGCCTGGAGCCAGGGGCTCCTCTTATTTTTCCGACAGACCAGGGGGCCCCCAGAGTCGCCCTGCAGAGAGAGAGAGAGATCAGGGAGAGTCAACGGTGAGAGGCTGAGGAGAGCGAGAGAGTGATCGATCAGTCACCTCCTTCATTGCTGAAGATCCAGGGTCAGACTCGTCTACTGTACACCCACACAATCGGGACAATCCAGGAACAGACTCATCTACACCCACACTATCGGGACAATCCAGGAACAGACTCATCTACACCAACACTATATCAGGACAATCCAAGAACAGATTCATCTACACCCACATTATCGGATCAATCCAGGAACAGACTCTTCTACACCCACACTATCGGGACAATCCAGAGTCAGACCCATCTACAGTACATCCACACTATCGGGACAAGTCAGGAACAGACCCATCTACACCCACATTATCGGCACAATCCAGGAACAGACTCTTCTACACCACTATCTGGACAATCCAGGAACAGACTCTTCTACACCCACACTATCAGAAGAATCCAGGGACAGACTCTTCTACAGTACATCCACACTATCGGGACAATCCAGAGTCAGACCTATCTATAGTACATTCACACTATCAGGACAATCCAGGAACAGACTCATCTACAGTACATCCACACTATCGGGACAATCCAGGAACAGACTCATCTACAGTACATCCACACTATTTGGACAATCCAGGAACAGACTCATCTACAGTACATCCACACTATCGGGACAATCCAGGGACAGACTCTTCTACAGTACATCCACACTATCGGGACAATCCAGAGTCAGACCCATCTACAGTACATCCACACTATCGGGACAATCCAGGAACAGACTCATCTACAGTACATCCACACTATCGGGACAATCCAGGGACAGACTCTTCTACAGTACTTCCACACTATTTGGACAATCCAGGAACAGACTCATCTACAGTACATCCACACTATCGGGACAATCCAGGAACAGACTGATCTACAGTACATCCACACTATTTGGACAATCCAGGAACAGACTCATCTACAGTACATCCACACTATCGGGACAATCCAGGGACAGACTCTTCTACAGTACATCCACACTATCGGGACAATCCAGAGTCAGACCCATCTACAGTACATCCACACTATCGGGACAATCCAGGGACAGACCCATCTACAGTACATCCACACTGTCGGGACAATCCAGGAACAGACTCATCTACAGTACATCCACACTATTTGGACAATCCAGGGACAGACTCTTCTACAGTACATCCACACTATCGGGACAATCCAGAGTCAGACCCATCTACAGTACATCCACACTATCGGGACAATCCAGGAACAGACTCATCTACAGTACATACACACTATCGGGACAATCCAGGGACAGACTCTTCTACAGTACATCCAAACTATCGGGACAATCCAGGGACAGACTCATCTACAATAGATCCACACTATCAGGACAATCCAGGGACAGACTCATCTACAATACATCCACAGTATCGGGACAATCCAGGGACAGACCCATCTACAGTACATCCACACTGTCGGGACAATCCAGGAACAGACTCATCTACAGTACATCCACACTATTTGGACAATCCAGGAACAGACTCTTCTACAGTACATCCACACTATCGGGACAATCCAGGGACAGACTCATCTACAATAGATCCACACTATCAGGACAATCCAGGGACAGACTCTTCTACAGTACATCCACACTATTGGGACAATCCAGGGACAGACCCATCTACAGTACATCCACACTATCGGGACAATCCAGGAACAGACTCATCTACAGTACATCCACACTATTGGGACAATCCAGGGACAGACCCATCTACAGTACATCCACACTATCGGGACAATCCAGGAACAGCCTCATCTATGGTACATCCACACTATCGGGACAATCCAGGGACAGACCCATCTACAGTACATCCACACTGTCGGGACAATCCAGGAACAGACTCATCTACAGTACATCCACACTATTTGGACAATCCAGGAACAGACTCTTCTACAGTACATCCACACTATCGGAACAATCCAGGGACAGACTCATCTACAATAGATCCACACTATCGGGACAATCCAGGGACAGACTCATCTACAGTACATCCACACTATTGGGACAATCCAGGGACAGACTCATCTACAATACATCCACACTATTTGGACAATCCAGGAACAGACTCATCTACAGTACATCCACACTATCGGGACAATCCAGGGACAGACTCATCTACAATACATCCACACTATTGGGACAATCCAGGGACAGACTCATCTACAATACATCCACACTATCGGGACAATCCAGGGACAGACCCATCTACATCCACACTATCTGGACAATCCAGGGACAGACTCTTCTACAGGACATCCACACTATCATGACAATCCAGGGACAGACCCATCTACAGTACATCCACACTATCAGGACAATCCAGGGACAGACTCAGCTACAGTACATCCACACTATCGGGATGGACCCAGGAAAGGTACAGTATATGGGAATCAAGCAAACCGAACTTTGCCTTTCCAGTAAACCTACCTGACAGGTGTCCTTGCCTCCTGCCTCGTACCCGGCACACAGCATCTCTGGCAGGATGACGTAATGTTGTTTTAACATCTTCTGACACTCCAAGTTGTCTATGATGGGGAGCTGGACTTCCTGTAGCGTCTCAGGTTCAGACAGAGAAACTGGAAGGCAAGGAAGACACTCAGAGACAGAGAGGAGAGTCTGATATCTCAGTCCACATCTCCACATCTGATCACACGCACTTCAGCACCCTTCCTGACAGAATGCAAGGGGACAATTGTGCCTGAACTACGGTCAGAAAAGTAAACACCCTGGCTCCGAAACCTGGGTGGCACTGAAAGTGTGGGTGTGCAATATTCCCAGTTCCGAAACCAGCAACATCTCCTACCTGAATTTCCGACATTTCCCCAGCCTGTGGCCCAGCAGTCCCACTTGGCAGAGATGTTGTTGGAGGCCTCAGCCAGGGCGACGGGCTTGACGTATTGGTTGATGGTGGCAGTCTCATTCAGCTCTATCAGGGCAACATCAGACCCTCCTTCGACATTATAGTACATCTCATGCACGATGATCCTCTTCACTGAGTGAGTTTGCTGGTATTCATTAGAATTCGACAGCTGATAGCCTCCCAGCGTGATACTTGATTCCCACCAACTCAAGGGGCTGCAAAGTAGGGGACAGCTGTTATAGTGGGAGACCTCTGAGGACAACAGGGTTGCCACTGTAAGAGGTGCCCTTGGACCATTAGGTGGTGCCCTTTCCTCATGTCCGGTCTTTCCAAACCATTTCCCCAGTATGGTGATAGAGAAAGCCATGAGGTAAACTGGGTGAAATCGTAGTTCCAGGTCTTGGCTACTAAGTCATTACAGGTCCTGCAGTGTCCTGACTGCCGGTCAGTACAGATCCCAGGACACTGTCAGTAAGAGTAGGGGTGTCCTGACTGCTGGTCAGTACAGATCCCAGGACACTATCAGTAAGAGTAGGGGTGTCCTGACTGCTGGTCAGTACAGACCCCAGGACACTGTCAGTAAGAGTAGGGGTGTCCTGACTGCTGGTCAGTACAGATCCCAGGACACTGTCAGTAAGAGTAGGGGTGAAATAAGCTATTTAAGTGAGGGGAACTATGATATTGATGGCACTACGAGACCCTGCAGAGCGTCTCAGTTCATATAGGAACACACCTGCATTCAGGTGTAGACTGTACCACTGGCTTCTTATCACATTTCTGTGCTGATGATACTCAAATATTATGTTCATACTAATTACATTTCAATGAAACACAAAATTTAGGTGTAATATTTGATCCTGGATTGGCTGTTGAGTCTTAAATGCTAATTACTGTAAAAAAAATTATTTCAACTCAGAAATGTCACTAAACTGCCTCCTCGCTTGGGAACCTTTCTTTTCCAAAAAGCTGTTACTGAATTGGTGTACTGGCACACTGGCACTCTGAGTTACTTCATTAGCACACACTGCACTGGAACACTGAGTTACTGCTCTGGCACACACTGCACTGGCATACTGACTGTCTACACTGGCACACTGTCTACACTGGCACACACCACACTGGCACACTGACTGTCTACACTGGCACACACTGCACTGGCACACTGACTGTCTACACTGGCGCACACTACACTGGCACACTGACACACTGCACTGGCACACATTGCACTGGCACACTGACACACTGCACTGGCACACTGACACACTGCACTGGCACAACTGCACTGGCACATTGACTCACTGCACTGGCACACACTGCACTGGCACAGACTGTCTGCTTCATTTTCTAATGATTTATTTTCTGACGTATTTCTAAGTACTTATATTTCTTATGTGTGCTTGTTTTGTTTTGTTGAGTAATTTGAAATGTTATGTAATGTAATATCACAATAAAGTAATATTACAATAATAATAATAATTATTATTATTTTTATTATTATTATTATCATCCATCTTCCAGCTGTGTTTGTTATAATAAAGGTAAAGTAAAGCAGTAGATACTTACAATTCCACACAGTGCGCTGCAGTGAGAACCCAGCGATCACTGATCAGGGAGCCACCACAGACTCCTCCTCTCCCTGCACTGCGCATAACAAGATTGAGAGAAGCCATCCAGGGCCACCGTCCCTCCTTCGCATCCTGTCCACCCACTATGGAGCTTCTGGACAGAGGAGAGCTGGACACTGGAGAGAGAGAGGGGTTAATACAGACACACTGACTGACTGGACACTCCAGTACATTAACACTGCACTGAGAGAGAGGGGTTAATACAGACACACTGACTGACTGGACACTCCAGTACATTAACACTGCACTGAGAGAGAGGGGTTAATACAGACACACTGACTGACTGGACACTCCAGTACATTAACACTGCACTGAGAGAGAGGGGCTAATACAGACACACTGACTGGACACTCCAGTACATTAACACTGCACTATTTTGACTTGAACACGATAAGGAAGACTAGTAGTAGAGTAGTAGAGAAGTTTATTGCCATATATACTTGTACATCTTATTCACTCTGATCTCCTAGGACATACACATCACACAATACAGCAGACGACACCACACGATATAGACAGTAAGTACATTATGACATAATGAATTAATTTACCAGCACAAGAAATGTGTAATAGTGAAAGAAAAGACACATGTTAGACCAAGTAAAAAGTGAATAGTGCAGATGTGCATCAAGTCTGGGGTGTTGCAGTCAGCTGTTGAGGATTTGTACTGCAGCAGAGTAGAAGCTGTTCTTGAGTCCAGCATCTGTGCTTTAATAGCGCGAAACCGCTTGCCAGATCGCCGGGGGAGAACAGTCTGTGGCCGGGATGGGTGGGATCCTGAAGGATGGACTGAGCTCTATCGTCGCAGCGGATGGTGAGAATCTAACCGATTGATGGTAGAATTCACATTCTATAATCGTTGCCACAGCCCTTTATACCCTCATCCCAGTACTCCCAGTGCTTGCTCAAACACGGTCAGGGCGCCTCTCGGTGAGACCGACAGATTTCCAACTAGGTCCCAGTCGGTCTGATCTACAGCCCTGTTTCAGGCGATCGAACCTGCTGTGTCACTGCTCTGACATGGAGCTCACCAGCGTCCGCTTCTCCGCTCGCGCTGGTTTCAGACTGTTTGATGGGGAGAGAAGTCATGAGCTGCAGCCCTTTCCCCCAGGGGGCGCACAAAGCCGGATAACAGAAACCTGCTGTCTAGGAGTC
Source organism: Atractosteus spatula (assembly GCF_055471065.1). Lineage (NCBI taxonomy): Eukaryota > Metazoa > Chordata > Actinopteri > Semionotiformes > Lepisosteidae > Atractosteus > Atractosteus spatula. The sequence continues at coordinate 3,473,060 of NC_142710.1, forward strand.
TTACTCAGCCTCTTGGCTTTTTCAATTGACCCTTTGATGTGGAAAAGGTATAAATTAGGAACTCAGCTTTAAGCCAGCCAGAGCCTGCTGCCTGTGAACATGCAAGGTCATTGGAGGAGAAATGAGCCACGAGCTTGGTCACTCCTTACCTTCACACGTGTCCAGGATCAGGATCCAAAACAGCAGCTGCAGGACAAGTGTCTTCATCTCACCGACACCTCACTGGACACAGAGGACTGACCTTCCCAAGCTTCTCACTTGACACTAGACTGACACAGAGGACTGACCTTCCCAAGCTTCTCACTGGACACTCAACACCGCAGATTGAGCTTCCCTGACTACTGCTGGACCCTGGACACAGAGGACTGACTGCTGCTCCCACTCCACTGCAGGTATCTGGAGACCCTGAGCTTTATACAGATCCACCAGCACTGGTAACCACTCCCCCCAGCAGACTGGAATCTTCCCTCTTGCTGAAGAGGCAGAACTGAGAGCTGTATCTCTGCTGGACTCGATTGCATCTGTGCACGGTATCTGGACCCCAGAGGAGCTGACAGGGCCCGATCATATCTGCACCCAGAACCCGTGTCGGATGGTATCTGGGCTTGAAACGGTGACAGGGCCAGATGATATCCAGCCCTGAAAAGTGCTGAAGGATGAAGATACAGACCCCTGTGCGATAACACCTCAGTAAGACTCTCCCTTGCCTTGGGATCTGTTTCAGGGCCAGATGGACACAGATGTTCAAGACTCCAGGTCAGCAGACAGGTGTCTGCTCTGTGATGCTCTGTGTTGCTCTAAGGCACTGTGGGCTGCTGACTGTGAACCCAACAAGCCACCCTCAGTAAAGGCACAGCGCTCTGACTCTGGGAATCCAGCTCCAGGAGCTGGGTGTTTTCCGCAGGCTGGCAGAGTTTGCCGAATGTAACATGGTGGGTCTTTAGGCCTGCCTTTTCCCTGGTTAGAGGTTCGATGTGTTGTGGAGGTAGAGAGCCGGCGTGTGGTCGCTCAGAGCCAAGTTCCGTCACTCATTCAACACAAGTAACAAGGTCTTAGAGAAGAGCTTGTTGCTCACAAGGTAATGCAAGCATTATGGCTCAAGAGAAAAAAAATAATACAGTTTTCCAGGCTTCTAGAGGAAGAAAAGATTGCACCTTAGCTGAGTAGCCGATGGAGTGGTTCTGAGACGAACGAGGGGTATGTTGCATGAGGATTTAATACAGAACTCCTGATTGGAAGCCCAGGTAATGCTGATGAGAGACATGCTCACATGACAACCAGGGAGAGAGGAGCAGTTCAGAGATGTTATATTTGAGATAATTTTTATTTTTAAGATTATTTTATGAGATGTTGATTTTTAAGAGGTTTAGAGAAACGATTTGGCTCGGTGGTGTTAGGGGCCCTGTAGTGGAGAGCGGGGGAAGATTCCTTCTACGGCACCACGCAGGGGAAAGAGAGAAAAAATGGAGAAAATACAGGATCAAGGAACTGGAAGAGGCAAAGAAGAGCACCTTGGGAAAGGCGCTGGCAGGACAGGATTCAGGCAGGTTCTTGGTCTTGGGGCTCTCAGGTTTCAGATCACGGGGACAGGGGTCTCTAATCGATCTAATCAATCAAGTCCGCTGGTGTAGCGGAGCTAGTTCGGATATGGTGACGTCACCTCTCTCCCTGTGCGTAGCAAGGACCTCGGCTGCCAGGGCTGAGGGACGTCTCCTTTAGCTCATGCGGCTGGTTCCCTGTTGCATTACGCCAGAGACCCGGGTTCGCGCTCCAGGTGCTGCAGGACAGAATGGGTGGCGGAGGAGACGAGCCCGCACGGAATCGCGACGGTCACACTGGCAGCACGTCTTCATGTCGTTCAAATCACAGAGCACCTTCATTGTGGCATGTCGGGCATTAAGGATTCGTTTAATTAGCAGACTGGGTGTCGGCTTGGTAAGGGGAAGTTTGAACTGAAAGTCTTGATTTGGAGCCCCAGCAGAAATGCGCTCGGACCGGCTCCCATGAAGCATAGTTCAGGACCCTATGCAGACGGTATAATCCGGAAGTAGGTGGAGAAGGACAACAGGGAAGAGACGTAGAGGATCAGGACGGGTGGACAGACAGGGGGGCGTGACGACGGTGATCTGGGGCTTGGGGGGGCGTGGCAAGGGCAAACAGATCCAGACAGTCCAAAGGGGGCATCCGGGGCTCAGTCCAGAGTCCAAGAACCAGGGGATCTGTCCAAGACGAGACAAAACAAGGTTAAAATCCGGAATTGGATCCAGAACAGGGACAGGGAATAAAACCAGGGTAACGAGGCCAGATGCTCCAAGCCCCGGACTCAGCTGGTCAGGACACCATGAGGAAGCCTATGCCATCGGGTCTCTCCTGGACGCGCTGGTAGGCGGCCTTCTGGGCATCCATCTCCCAGTGCTGAGCCAGGAATAGCGAGAGCTCCAGGCTTAAATAAGGAGACAAAACAGGGGGCAGATGCAGGTAATCTACTAAAATACAAAAGGGTTGGAGGGATGACGACCGTGACAGCTTGCTTGCCTGAATGCCACAATCTCCTTATTGTAGCCTTGGGCTGTGAGCTGTCACCCAGTCAGGGTCATAATATGTTGGTGATTCCAATAGTATAGATGATTATGATGGTGGCCATGGTTATGGAGGTGACGTTGACGATGATGATCATTTTCCTGGAGATCATGGTGATGCTGGTGATGTGAATACTGGCAGTGATGGAGATGACACTGTTGATTCTGATGATGGCGAAGATGCTCCATAGTAATGGAGGAGATGAACGTCATTGTCATGGAGATGATGGCAATGGGGTTGAAGCAAGAGAGGTCTTTTATGGGATTTTTTTCTGCTTGCAATAAGTCAAGTCACCCTTCTGCAATTGTTTCTTTAACTGGAAACAATTGCAGTGCAGCTCAGTTTCTCCCCTAGGCTCTTGATAAACACTTAATTCCCAGCTGAACAACCACACTGCATCAGAAAGATGATGATGAGAGTGGTAGTGACATTGATGAGCGTAATTGTGATGATCACGGAGATGATGATAGTCACTAAAAACTGGTGAGAGATCTCTTATAATCAGCCCTCATTGAATCAGGTCACCCTCAGCTAGTTTGTCATTAATTGGATGAACTGAGGCTCAATTTCCCTCCAGGACCCCTGATACATGGTTCATTTCACCCTGAGCTGCATGTTAACTCAACCATCCATTTTTAAAATGTGTGAACATAGACTCAGTCCAAGAGTATGAGTGCTTTGAGCTTTATTGTTTTATTACACAATCACAACACAACCAATGAAAGAGAGGAGACAACCAAGTCACTCGGCAATAAAAATAGCAGGCAGAGCAAAGCCAAGAGCAGAGTCTCACCAGAGAGAGGAGACAAATGAGACTCAGTAAGAGTGCAGGACTCCTCTATCCAGGTCTTCATGTAAATGTGAGAGATATAAACGGATGAGTTAAACAGATGCGGAAGACACTGAGGCTACTGTGACCAGTGATAAATCAAATATCATATTGAGCTAAGCCTGCAGTTTGCCAGCAAGTCAGCCAGGGGCGCTGTCCTCAGCTGGAGCCTCAGATCCCAGTGTGTTTCTTTATCCAGTCCCTGTAGCTAGAGACCCGGGTGTAGATCCCAGGGTGCTTACTGCGAGCACAGCCCTTTCCGTACCCGAAGCTCACAATCCCAGCCTGGACCCAGCTGTTGCTCTGTTTACAGACCAGTGGTCCTCCAGAGTCACCCTGGGGAGAGATACGAAAGTGTCTTCAGTTGGGGGTTAAAGGTCACCGTTCATTCTGGACTCATGAAGACAGTGGCTGGCTCAGTTCAGTCTGTGAGCTTCCCAGTCCTTCAGGGGCTCTAGTGTCATCAGTCAGGGGTTAAAGTTGTCTGTTATCCTGTGTATGTCCCGAGAGATCAGCGCGATTAAGAATTCCAATGTACATATGGCAGTAAACTACTCTACTCTCTACTGTAAGTGAATCTGGACTCATGAAGACAGTAACTGGCTCAGCTCACACACTGAGAGCCCCCCTCCCAGCCCCCTCTCTGTCGCACCTGGCAGGTGTCCTTCCCTCCTCTTTTGAGACCAGCGCACATCATCTCTTTCTGAATCCGGAGGCCTCTCTGCATCTTCTGACAGCTCTTGTTGTCTATGATGGGGAGCTGGACTTCCTGAAGTGTGCGCGGATGTTTCAGAGCCTCTACAGAGGGAGAAAGGGACAGGTGGGTCAGTCGGCCAGGCAGGGATGTCAATGGTTCAGTATTTCTGCAGAAACATCAGGAGCCAGCCCGTGTCGGAGAGTGACGTCCCTACTGCAGCAAAGCAAGGAGTGAAAGTGCATGCGTTTCAACTGCAGCCTGCACTGGCCCTCGTTTTCACTGAGGGGTGCTCTTGGCATTTGGTCATCTGCTTCAGGAGTGGCCTTTTCTAAGACCACGACAATGAACGCATCTCCTACCGTTGGTCCCGACTTCACCCCAGCCCGTAGCCCAGCACTCTGATGTCTCGTTGAAGGCCTGGGCTTCACTGGCCAGAGTGACGGGTCTAATGTACGCATTGCTGGACACTGGGCTGTCCAGCTCCACCAGGGCGATGTCAGAGCCCTTTGCAGGACTGGTGTATTGCCCATGAATGATGACCTTCTTCATGGAGCGCATCTGCTGGTTATCGTGGCTGCTGTCCAGCTGGTATGCTCCAAGGATCACCCTGGATTGCCACCATTTAAGGGATCTGCAATACGTTATTGTTAATGGGGATGGGCACGGTAGCAAAGACTGGATTGAAAAAGATCAGTGAATGGAAGCAAGTCATGCCTTGCATTCTTGGGATTTCTCTGGAATCAGACGGAACTAGATTTTTGGTGTTTTGTTTGTGTTACTGGAACCTGGATATAGAGATCAGGACTCCAGGTGGGACACCTGCTGTTGTTTGTATTAAAAGAGCTCAGATTCAGAGATCAGGACTCCAGGTGGGTCACCTGCTGTTGTTTGTGTTAATGATGCTCAGATACAGAGATCAGGACTCCAGGTGGGACACCTGCTGTTGTTTGTGTTAATGAAGCTCAGATACAGAGATCAGGACTCCAGGTGGGACACCTGCTGTTGTTCGTGTTAAAGGAGCTCAGATAGAGAGATCAGGACTCCAGGTGGGACACCTGCTGTTGTTCGTGTTAAAGGAGCTCAGATACAGAGATCAGGATATGGTTTATGTTAACGATCAGGCGTCTAGGTGGGAAAGCTGCTGTCAACAGAGCTCAGACACAATTTTAAACATAGGAGACAGAAGTCACTCACTCATCAAAGCAGTGGGCTGCAGTGAGAACCCAGTTCTTGTCGATCAGAGAGCCTCCACATTCACCGACATCCAAAGGCTTCCCTCTGAAAGGAACGATCTTGAGATAAACCATCCAGGGCCACTCTCCTTCCTTCGCATCCTGACCCCCTGCGATCCGGGACAGACTGGATCTGGACCCTGGTAAGGGAGGCCAACACAGGTAAGGTGTTCATAAAATCACACTAATCAAGTAAGGAGATACTTTGTAATCCCAGTCTTGATTAGAGTTGTTTTTATGGTTCTCATCCCTCGTAGAAACTAACGTGTTCTCCTGTCTGTGCTGTATGGTGGATCAGGCTAGGCTGAAGTAAGGGTGAATCATTTCAAAGCAATAAAAACCTTGTTATTTTTTCAAATGTTTAATCCCTGCTTTCTTTCTTTGACACACTGTAGCATGTTGTAGCACACACAAAGCAACAGCCATGTTTAATAAAATTAGACGAATGCAGAATTATGACTCAATGTTCAAAGCACCCAATTCTGTTATACGATGTGATATCTGTAATAACCGGTTACCCTCCAGATATCTTCATACCTTCAAAAGTGTTCAAAATCAACAGCCAAAACAATAGCATCTTCACCATTCTGATGTCTGAAGAGAGCCTGTCCCAGTGTCAGATGGAGCAGGTCTCTGCGATGGTCAGTCCAGAGCTCTTCAGAATTGGTGTTGGTCTGTACAGAGCCTGAATCAGAAAGACTATGCAGCTCTCTGGCTTCCTGCATGATCACAGACACACCTTCTTGAGGTCTCAGTATGTGATGATGATGATGAGAAGGATCTAGGATCTCAGTGAAGTCGTGCGAGGTGTGAGGAACCGTTTCACAGTTAGTCACATGTCGGGATTGAAACCGTGCTGTGGTTTTCAAAGTTCTTTACTTCCTTGTGTCTTAGTGAGACAGGCAGGCCAGAAGTAACTGGTCTTCAGATTTCTTGGAGAGCTGCGATGGAAACAGACTAAAAGTCTGCCTATGAAGTAAAAAACAATATGTAGAAACATAAGAACAAGCTAAAAAAAAAAGGTTGTGATTTACTTGTTTTAAAGTGTTTCAAAAGTCTCAGAAGCCTTCCGCTGATGAGTTCTGACTGTGAGAGCCACACGAGGGGTCTGCAGAGGGAAGGATAGCAGTGTCTGAGCTCCAGCAAACTGGGAAGTTTCATAAGGAACAGACAGACTGGAGGACAGAGGACATCTCAGCAAGGATCGGACATGGACAGGAGAAAGGGAGCAACGACATCCCCCCATTTGAAAAAAGTCGGATTTTGATACACTAAATACACCCCACACACTGCATGCTTTTTTACTCTGACTTAACCATGCGATAACTTTCAGCAAAAGAATTGCAACACTTTGCACCAATTCCTGCATACTCAACACTTTTTGCAGAAGTGTGAGATTCAGATATGTGCTGACAAAGCAAAAGAGGGGGGGCAGCACACCAAGGGGGGCAATTTCCTGTTGTCGGGCATCTGTATGAGGTCCTCTGGACTGGACACTGCGCTGGACTAACCACCTCCTCTCTGCAGCAGAGACTGACTGTGTTCCTGTGGTCAGCAGGCATCTGTATGAGGTCCTCTGGACTGGACACAGGGCTGGACCGACTGTCTCCTCCCTACAGCAGAGACTGACCAGCAGGCACAGGAAGTGGAGGGGTGTCCCTGTGGTCAGAAGGGGTCTTCTCCTGAGTCAGGAGGTGAAAAGAGTCTGTGCATGGTCATCTGGAGTGGAGCGCTAGAATGCCCACCTCCTCGCCATCAGTAGGACTGTGTTTGGGATCCTGGACTGTGAATCTGTGGAACCACAGGAAATGGGATGCAGGATGCTGCCCCTACTGCACAAATTTTCACTGGTGGGAAATTGTGCTGTCAGCAGTCTACTTCCTGGATCCGAGTAAGGCTGGAGGAATTCTGATGCCGATCCCAAGCAGGGAGAAGCTGTGCGAAACAGGAAGAGGACACGGATGGACACAGGAGCTGCTCCTAGCTTGTTCGTCACACACACTGACAAACTCATCAGTAACTACTCCAGCCTGGGCATGGGATGTGTTGGGAGAGCCAGGCTGTCCAAGGTACTAAAGCTCTCAATGTCCATTTCCAGTGCTACTGCACAGATCTCCCCCCTCTGGTGCTCTGCGTGATGCAGTCACTAGAGAGTCATTAGAGAGTCGTTGGGGTTAGAAATTTCTATCGATGGTGCTGCTAGCTGAAATACCAATCCAACAAAAACTGTGGCTACATAATACGACTAATCACTGATACTACTGAAGGTACTCATGATCCTGTACAACTCCTGTTGCAGCTGTCCCAAGTAAAGCCACTAGGTGGCAGCCGTGAGCTTTCCTAGGCTTTGTGCTCTCATAGGTGGAAGAGGAAGACGGATTAATAATAATAACAATAATAATAATTGAATTTTCGAAGAGGTAACTGCTATGAGCCCAGGTCCCAGTGTCCCAGAGGATGGTGGATCAGCAAATAAATTCAGTCCCAGGACAAGGAGTTTGAATGCTTGAAGTTTTATTGAGCTGTTGATGGAGTTACAGTACAACTGATCTCTCACAGCCAGAATAATACAGCCAAAAAACACACCTCAGAGAGACGAGTTGCCCAGCAATAAACACACGCAACAGGACAGGAGACACAAGTGAGAGAGAGAGGAGATCACAGAGAATCCCTCAGTAATAAACACAGAACAGAGGAAATGATGTTGCAGGTGATATTAACTGATTGATCAAACAGATATGGGTGAAGCAGAGCCAGTTAGCCAGGAGGGGGCGCTATCCCCAGGTCTCAGTAGAAGGCTCAGAGTTGAATGTGCTCCGTTATCCAGGCCTTGTAGCTGGAGACGCGGGTGTAGACCCCGGGGGAGAAGGGCTGAGCACAACCCCTACCAAAGCTGACAACCCCAGCCTGGACCCAGCGGTTCCCCCTCTTACACACCAGAGGACCCCCAGAGTCTCCCTGGAGAGACATGGAGAGAGACAGCCTGTCAGGGCAAATGGCTGCTTCTCTCACACCTTCATGTCCTGGCATTTCAAGTCTGCATTACACTCCCAGGGCTGATCCGAACAAGCCACTACAACAGCCTGGTCTGCCTTAATGAGCCCCGCATCGTATCTGAGGGTCTGCTTTCAGGATTTCACATGGGATTTAATTAATTGGGGCAAAAATTAAAAGGTATTAAAATGAGATAATCAATCAGGAGTGCGGATCCCTTTTAATATGGATTCAGGAAGACAATAACTGGCTCAGTTCAGTCCCTGAGAGCCCCAGTCCTTCAGTGCTCTAGTGTCTTCAGTCAGGGGTTAAAGGTCACTGTGAATCTGGACTCATGAAGACAGTAACTGGCTCTGTTCAGCCCCTGAGAGCCCCAGTCCTAAAGTGCTCTAGTGTCTTCAGTCAGGGGTTAAAGTTTAAGCTGGAGTCATGAAGACAGTAACTGTCTCAGTTCAGTCCCTGAGAGCCCCAGTCCTTCAGTGCTCTAGTGTCTTCAGCCAGGGGTTAAAGATCAGTTTTAATCTGGACTCATGAAGACAGTAATTGACTCAGTTCAGTCCCTGAGAGCCCCAGTCCTTCAGCTGCTTAGTCAGGGGCACAGAACCCTGTTGATCTGGACTCATGGAGGCAGTAACTGGGTCAGTATAGTCTCTCAGTGTCCCATTATGTCTTACCTGGCAGGTATCCTTCCTCCCGTCCTTGAACCCGGCACACATCATGTCTGACTGGATGGTGTATATGCTGTTGTACATCTCCTGGCAGTGCTGGTTGTCTATAATGGGGAGTCGGACTTCCTGTAGAGTGTGAGGCCATTGGAGAGGATCTAGAAAGGGACAGAGGTTCAATTCAATTCAAGCATCATTGTCCACTTGAGGAGAAGATATGAAGAAGAAGCTATGATACATTTAGTTCAGGCAGGGGGCTGCGTCAGCATGCGTAGGCTGCAAAGGAACAAGTAAAGGTTTATTCCCTGCTGAAAAAAGAAAAGAAACACAATGTTTTGGCTGTGAAGCCCACACGCTAAGACGTTTGCAGTTATGACACATTGTTTGCAGTGGGGATGAAAGATTTCCTGTGTCTATTAGTACGACACCTGTAGACACAGAGGCATCTCCAAGATGGGAGGAGTGTGAACTGGCAGCGGAGGGAGTGAGAGACACAATCCATCACACACCTTGCTAACCTTGACTCCCTCTGCTTATAGTCGATATTTAAGGTGATTTGTTTGCCCCCAATCAATTTGCTGTTTATTTTGACTAATTTACTCAGCCTATTACAATCAATGGTACTTATCTTACCAACCCAGCAAAGTGAGACAGTATGTTAAACACTTTCAGTGAATACTTTCAGGAGAAAGGCCTTAGGATGGTTCTATCTACCTTGAACTGGCTTAGTTTCCTTCGAAAAAAGAGTCTCTGTTGTTTTTATAAATGATGTCTCAGAATTTGTCCCAACTCAGAGTTTTGGCTATGACCAGTCCAAGTACATGTAATCATTGACAATTCCTACAGTTTGACCATTAATCACACTAGGTTGGAGGGATGTTGCGTTTTTTCCTAAAATCCTTGAACAGCTCTGTTGTTTTTAAAACATTTAACTGCACAGAGCACTCATCCCCCTGTTTAGTAACTTCATTTACAATCGGTCCATGATGGTTTTCTGTGTCCCTTATCAGGCTGACCAGGGCTGTGTCATCGGCAAACTTAATGAGATGTCTGTTTGTGTGTTTGTTTTGACAACTGTCAGTGTGCAAAATGGACAGTGAGGGGGACAAAACACAGCCCGGATAACCAGTTCCCCAATGGGACCTGTTGAGTCCTGTTTGATTAAGGTTAAGGACCCATCTTATCACGTTACTGTTTAGCCTGAAGTTGTCTGAGAGTATCTGTGCAAGCAACCATGGTTGTATCGCATTAAAAGCAGAGGAAAAGTCAACAAATAATCTCCCTACAACTGACCCTGTGTCACGGCCTCCACTAATCAGACACCTGATTTGTTTTGGGTGTGTGTGTGTGCGTGTGTGTGGGTGGGGTGTTAACCAGTGGCTATTGGATAAGAATTTCTAAAACCTGCAGGACTCCCATCATTAAGAACTGCCACTGCCCCCCCTGACCCCTGCACTACATAGACAGAAATATGGGTCTTGTACTTTCACAAAAAATCACAAAACCTTGACAGAGATCTGGTAGAGGAAATTTAACTACTCTGCAAATGTGAAATTGCCCTCTGTGATTTCTCAGTATTAGGTCTCTTTTAGAATCTTGCTACTGTCACGGCCTCCACTTCTTCCCACAGACGCCGACGCACATCCTAATTATCCAACCACGTCCCTCATCCTGCACCACACCTCCCGACCCCCCACTACTTAAGGGCTCCTCACCTGCACCTCCTCGCTCAGTATTCAGTTTGTACTTATAGAGCTCCCCTTCGTTATAACCTCTTCTTCTGAGAAAACCATCGTCTTGAGAAAACCTGGCTTCCAGACCTACGCATCCTCCTGACTACGACTTCTGGCTAAGTAGACCCGGCTTCCGCTCTCCACTAAATTTCCCTGTCTATCATCGTTAGCTCAGCCCCGCATAGGGTCCAATCCCCTTGCTTAACCCTCCGGCACCCACCTTACACCTGGCCTGATCAGGATACCGGTAGGCCAGATTTAACAATGTGCATCGTCTACTCCCCTCCTTCCTTTGAATGCAAACTGCAGGGGGTGAGTAAGGGCAATAAGGTTCCTTGTAATTTATTGTTTAAAGAGTCCCTCCAGGCTTTGCACTGGGAGAGATGTAAGAGAAACGGGCCTGTAGCTATCGATCTTTGGAATAGGGATGATGATAGATCTTTTCCACAGAGAAGGGGTGATTTGTAGATTTAAGGGCAAAACAGAGAGAATGATCACACACTTTCAATGGCAAGATAAACATAAAAAAACATTAAAAACCGAAGTCATATGAGTGAGAGGATCTGCATGAGTCAGCTTGTGCCTTTAGGATAGCCCCCGATTATGGGTGAACCAATCAAAATGAGACGCAGACGCCTGTCTCCCGCGGTACCTTGGGTCCCAATGTTCCCCCAGCCTGTAGCCCAGCACTCTGACGTCTCATTGAAGCGGTCACTGCTGTCTGCCAGGGTGACGGGACTGATGAACTTGCTGGTTGACACTGGACTGTCCAGCTCCACCAGGGCGATGTCAGACCCCTGCTTGGTGTTGGTGTACCCCTCGTGTAAAATCACCCTCCTGATGGAGCGGGTCTGTTGGTGCTCATTGCAAATGTCAAGCTTGTATCCTCCCAGGACCACCAGCGACTTGCACATCTTAAGGAAGGGTCTGAAAGACAACGTGCCCAATGTCAATGCCTGCAAATCACGCTGAATGGGTCAGCTTCAGCCATCTCTGTGTTGCAGGAAAGGGTCTGAGTGTTGATCCTAAGTAGACAGCGATTGACAGAAAAAGCCTATGGTGAAGAAGTATGTGTGCTGTGGTTTGTGTGAATGGAGGTAGGATACAGAGATCAGGACTCCTGGTCATACACCTGCTGTGGTTTAGGTTAATACAGACCAGAGATCAGAAGGTGAGGTGGGACAACGGCCATGGGCTTTGTTAATAGAGCTCAGGAATCCAGGACACATACTTTCAAACATGTACCAATACTCACTTCTTCAAGCAGTGTGCTGCAGTAAGAACCCAGCGATCGTTAAGCAAGGAACCACCACACTGAAATGTTCCGCTAAATGTCTTCACTTGAACAGAAGCCATCCAAGGCCACTTTCCCAAATTGGCATCCTGGCCTCCCACTATAGACATCCTGGACTGAGGAGCAAAGTCACTGATCACTGGAGAGAAATTAAATTTGATCAGTACACACTGACTGACTGGACACTCCAGTACATTAACACTGCACTGAGAGAGAGGGGTTCATACAGACACACTGACTGACTGGACACTCCAGTACATTAACACTGCACTGAGAGAGAGGGGTTAATACAGACACACTGACTGACTGGACACTCCAGTACATTAACACCACACTGAGAAAGAGGGGTTAATACAGACACACTGACTGACTGGACACTCCAGTACATTAACACTGCACTCAGAGAGGGGGGTTAATACAGACACACTGACTGGACACTACAGTACATTAACACTGCACTGAGAAAGAGGGGTTAATAGAGACACACTGACTGACTGGACACTCCAGTACATTAACACTTGACAGGTCATATCAGTTACTGAGTGGATGTGATGTCTGTTGTCTGCGGTTCTGTCCAGTATACCCACAGAGGGACTAGAGACCCTGGAGTTATAGCCATCGTCTCAGCTGGCACCCTTCAAAACAAGCTTAACAAATTGATGAATTAATTCTCTTCTTACCTTCTGTCGTGCTCAGGATCAGAATCCAAAACAGCAGCGGGAGGAATAGCATCTTCATCTTTCAAACGTCTTACTGGAGAAAGAGGACTGAACCCCCTCAACTACTGCTGGACACTGAGGACTGACCCTCCCCAACTACTGCTGGACACACAGTACTGACGCTCCCCAACTACTGCTGGACACACAGTACTGACCCTCCTCAACTACTGCTGGACACACAGTACTGACCCTCCTCAACTACTGCTGGACACAGAGGATCGACCCTCCCCAGCTACTGCTGGACACAGAGGACTGACCCTCCACAACTACTCAATGAACACAGAGGACTAATCTACTGCTGCTACCCCACCAAATCTCCAGTGAGACTGTCTGACTGCAAGAGTCTTTCCATTTTATAGGGTCTTCATTGTGGGTGACAGAGTGTGACCCAGTTTCTGAGGAAGTTGAAGATTAAAAGATTTTCAGAGAAAGGAGACTGTCAGACCATTTTCCAAACAGCAGTAAAACATTTCATATTTCTGATGGTATCTATCCCCCCCCAGGCACCCAAAAAAACCATAATGTCTATATTTACCACCTACCAATAAAAACTCAAAACACCAACCGCATCTGATGTTGTCTGTGTCAGCAGATCACACACTGTCATGGAGATGATGGTGATGAGAAGGAGTAGGATGAGTAGGTTCTGATGACGGTGGTGATGATAATGGTGATGATGACTGTGAGGATGCAGAGGAGAACATGATAGTAATGAAAGGTGATGCGGATGCTGATTGTGCTGATGACTTTAATTGTGATTCTAACGATCAGAATAGTGATGCTGGCGATTTTGGTAATGATGATGATGAAAGAGACAGAGACCTCCAAGCCTCCAATCCTACATTGAATCAGATCCTCATCGGGCGGAGCAGTGACACTTTGGCTAAGGATCTGCTCCTGTGTTGGAAGGTTGCTGGTTTGAATCCCGTGGCTGGTAGGGGGATCCTTCTCTGTTGGACCCCTTAACCCCAGCTGCTCCAGGGGTGTCATATAAATGGCTGACCCTGTGCTCTGACCCCCAGCTTCTCTCCCTGTCTGTGTGTCTTATGGAGAGCAAGCTGGGGTATGTGAAAAGACAAATTCCTAATGCAAGCAATTGTATGTGGCCAATCAAGTCATCTTATCTGTATTAGCATTTCATTCACTACATTTAGGTTTCATTCCAAAACCTGCAACCCAAATGTGTTGCAGCACATTTATCACATTTATACAACAACCAGTGGAGCCTCTAAAGAAATGAAATCTTGAAGCTCACTGAAAGATCTGAGAGATCTTGCTGAAAAATCTGACACTAGGTTACAATAACTTCTAAGTTGGATCAGGTGTGGGGTGTGTTGTAAAGTGCCCTGCAAAGACACAATCTCAAAGGATTTCCATCTACAAACATATTCCTTAAGACCGTACCAAGCACTGTTAGATGTGAGACTGTCCTAACTCAGGGTTAGTGCAGGACTATACTGCAGTATAGGATGCTTTCTATAAGGCAGTGGTCTCCAGTCATCTTAAACACAAGATCGCAAGTCAATGCTTGATTGCAGTTTTATTGAGCTGAACCCGGTGCAACTGATGTCTCCCAGCAGGCAGAACAAAATCAAGGAGCAGAGTCACACCAGAGAGAGAGAGAGCAAGGAGATAACAGAGTTACCAAGTAATAAACACACGCAACAGTTAACAGGACTCGCGATGGCAGAGAGGAGGATCAAGGGAGACAGCACAGCAGTTGGTAAAAACTGCTGATCTGAGGGACTTTAAAAATGTAAGAGTATGACTGTGCCAGAAAGTCAGGAGGGGGAGCTATCTGCAGGCCTCTGAGTCGAATGTGATACTGTATCCAGTCCCTGTATCTGGACTGCTAGAGTCTCCCTGGAGAGTGAGAGCAGTCAGTGACACAGATGCCCATTTCTCTCTGGATTAACAGATGATAACTGGGCCTGGGGTCCAGGTTCCTATTAATCTGGACTAAAGAAGACAGTACAAATACCCCCCCCACTCCTTCAGCCCCCTCCTGTCAGTATGTGCCTCCTGTTCTCAGTTTTAATTTGGGCAGATATTCTCGCTGCTGAGAGAGACATCGACAGTTACCAGCTAAACAACGGTTCTATCCCCCTGACCCTATATAAACTCTATATTTTCTCTCTATACTGCCTGATCTATACGCTCCTTCTCCAGGATCACAAAGAACTAACACTGCTCCATAGCAGGAAATCAAACAGCAAAACTCCAAGTTCTTGTAGGGTACAGTGAAACGGACACCTACTGAAGTGAGCAACGCTTCCCCCCCCCCCAGCCTGTAGCCCAGCTCTCCGACAGCTGGGTGCAGTGGTCAGAGCAGGATGTACTCGGTGTGTGTGACCGGGCGGTCCAGGGAGGTGCCAGACCCATTCGTCTGTGCTGTGTGTCCTTTGGGGATGGCCCTCTGCGTGCAGCTCACCTCTCGGTGGTCTGTACCAGCAGCACCAGAGATTTACACAATCTGAGGAGCCAGGCAGTGCAGGGCAGGTGCCCCGTGCAGGAGCACAAACCCGCTCACCTCTACGCCCTGGTGCCGGGGCACGGTACCGTCTCGGGCAGCCTCAGCGCCCTGAGCTCCAGTGCTTAGTGCCTGACTTGACAGTCTCACCAGCCGTTTCTCATGAGATAAAACAGCCGCTCAGGATGTGGCGAAGGCGCTGTTTCAGCAGCAACCAAGCGATATGATTAAGAGATACAAGAGGCTGCTATAAACAGGAAACTGTGGCTTTTTGATTTAGAGATAAATTTATCTATAAAAACCATCTATATGACCACCGAGACCCTCGCAGGGTGTCTGGGGGCGGTTCTGCTTTCCTCCTGCTAGCCCAGACCACAGCACTGTGGTGCCTGTGGATCTGGTACCTCCTGGTGCTGGTACCACCGGACACCACCTCTGTCCGCCCCTCCTTAACCTCCTGTCCGGCCCCCCGCCTCAGGATTACTGGTTTCTGAAATCTCCAGAGGGACCCCCCTTACACTCCAAATAAGCAGCTAGCACACCCTTGTGGAAGAGCATTTTCTAAATAAAATGGACTGTTTAAGAAACAAAAAGAGTGGAAAATGTGGGGAGAAACGTTCCTTATTGATACTGAAGAAAGATATGAGATGTGAAAACGGGGTTAACTGACGTCTTTCTGCACAAAGACTTCTTGTGACACAAGATGTTCCAAGTGCTTAAGCACTTTTGAGTTATGGCAGGGATGGGAGTCAACCGATAAGAGAATCGAAGTGCAAGACAGAGACCCCCGAACTACGGAAAGATGAAACCGGCCATTCAAAGCGCTCAAGGTCTGGGGAACGCCCAGACACAGGTGACCTCCCCCCGTTACCGCGGTAACAATTTGCATCAGAAAACGGCTGACGTTTGCTCTATAAACTGGAAGTTTTGGACCTCTGTTCCGAACAATACTTTGATCGGATTGTTCCTTGCATGCAAGAAACTCAGTTGTTTCAACTTCATCTCGGGGCCCAGAACTTATTTGTCTGTTATAACAATACCGAAGGATGGTTTTTATATAGCTGGAGAGTACAAATCCACTGGAGACCTTTTTGTCTAGCAGAAGTATATTGTATATTGTACATTGTATATTGTACATCGAATATTGTATATTGTATATTGTATATTGACACCTGAAGAAGGCTCCATGGCCGAAACGTTGTGTTCTTTCTCTCTTCTTTTTTTCAGCATGGAATAAACCTATTACTTGTTCCTTTGCAGCCTACGCATGCTGACGCAGCTCCCCACCTGAGCTTGTATATTGTATATTGTATATTGTACATTGTACATTGAATATTGTATATTGTATATTCGGCCAAAGGGAAGCACCCTCCCTGCAATTAGGAGGATGGTTCTAACACAAAAAGCTACAGCTGACCTTTGATACACTTACTTGATAAGGAAAACAAAGAGCTTGAGTTTCAAAAAGGAAAACTTCAATCATATTTAATGTCTCTCAGTGAAGCAAATTTCTACCTCAATCATAAGACGTCTGCGTAACCGAACGACTCTATGTCAGTGTTTTCTAAAAGCAGGCAGCTGCCATTCGGCCTCCTACACAAAAATAATTCTTTGGGATTCTAAAAACACACCTTCTGTACAACTTGTGTCTGCAGGCCCCTGGTCTCATCAGCAGCAGACACATGTAACGTTGCAGCGGGTGCCTCGCTGAATGTGGTGTACAGAGAGTGAATTTCACCCTTCGTAGCTTTGATGTAACACCATGATCATCTCAAACGCATTGTGACCCTAACACTTGTCATCTTACACCTGACGCGTTTTCTGTGTAACCTAGGAGGGATTGCACAAGTCCGCTGCACAAATCCTCCTTTATCATCACAGGTGTCCTACAAGACCAGGGGTCCCCAATTATGCCTCTGGGAACCCCCAAACATGCTTGATTTCTTAATGCATTAGTGCTCAGTTAAATAATTGAACCCTTAATAGATCAGCTATAATACTGTTAATGACAGACTCCTTTTCTTCTAAATTCTCTCTATTCATTGTAGGTTTAATTTCACACCTCTCTTCACCTATCCTGACTTCACACCTCCTGATTGGCCTCTCTTTCTGTCCTCTGCTCCCGCCTCTTGCTCCTCCTCTTTCCCAGCTTTTGTTCTCCGCTACATTACCTTTGCCCATTGCTCTGTCTTCTTCACACCTGAAGAAGGCTCCACGGCCGAAACATTGTGTTTTCTCTCTTCTTTTTTTCAACAGGAATAAACCTATTACTTGTAACTATAATACTGTATAATACTGTAGGTCTGATTTGTTTAACAGTGTTCACTTCCTAAACACTTTCTTAATAGCTGAATACTCCTACTGCCTTTCGTAAGGGTCTTAAAATGTACGTCAGCGAAAAAACAAAAATTGTAAGGCTTTGGTCCAGGTGACCCGTTGGTGCAGCCAAGGCCTTGCTTAAGACAAGGGCTCAGCTGGATTAAAAACCAGCAGGGGTGATCCCCAGGAAGGACAGCTCCAGGATTGGGGAACCCCTCGACCAGAGGGAAACATCCAACCCAGGCGTCCTGAAGAACCCCAGTTCAACTTGGGGGTTTGGCTCCTGTGACCCCAAGAACTATAGACAACAGTCTAACACAGCTCTGCATCAGTGTCTTGTCCCACCTGGAGATAAGGAAAAAAGACCAAGCCTCAGAATAAGCAAAACTGCCTCATCCAGGCTGGATGATGCAGCCGGCAACCGGATCTTCTCTTTTCATTCCTTCCTTCACCAGTGAGTGGGGGACATCTGGAAAAAAAAAAAGAAAGCCCCAGTGGAAGAGAAGAGCAATGCTCCATCTAGTGGCCAACAGCAGTAAAACAGATTGGAGGCCCACAGGAGGAGGGATGTCTATAACGCTCTTCCCACCTGGATTTCAGCCACCTCAAAGAAACGCTACCCGGCCAACTTGTTGGTTCAGTTAAGGGTGTTTAAGTCAAAATTGTGTGTGTGTGTGGGGGGGGTGTCCCCTGGACCAGTATTGGGAACCCCTGCTCCGGAGACGCACAACACCAAGTGAAGCCTCCGAACGAAACGCCTCCCCTGGATTTTTATTTCTCCCGACACCTTCGTGGGTACCCCCAGCCAGTGGGGTCCTTCTGTTAGGAAGAGAAGAAGATCGCCTCCTGGGAGAGAAGCAGGGCTCCATCTAGTGGCTGGTGGAAGCAGAACAGGTCCAAGACATTAAAGGACGGGTGGCCTCAATAATGGAAGTGATTTTATTATTATTATTATTATTATTATTATTATTATTATTATTCCTTAAACTTATATAGCACTTTTCTGGATACTCCACTCAATGCACTTTACAGGTAGTGGGACTCCCCTCCACCACCACCAGTAGAACAGAGTAATGAAGCCAGTTCAGAGAGGGGGATTATTAGGAAGCCATGATTGGTAAAGACCAGGGGGAAAGTCAGCCAGGACACTGGGGTATGACCCCTACTCTTTTTGAGAAACACCCTGGGATTTTTAATGACCACAGCGAGTCAAGACCTCGGTTTTACGTCTCATCCAAAGGACAAGCTTTTCTTGGGTCTCTCCTGGGTTTTGTTTTCACCTGGGGAACGGAATCCCGGGAACTAGGAAGGTTAGGAAGCTGGAAGACAACTCTGGAAGGAAAGAAAAAGAAAGGAGAGTAGAGCAGTGAAAGGGGTAGACAAGCAGAGAGCCACCCGGATCTGTAACTGTGCTCATCTCCAAGGTCTTCCATCCGAGTAAGGAGTAAGGACTGCTAGGCTGCTGAGGAAGGAGTGCTGATGCAGTTCATGGACCCTGTGCAGAGTCCAGGACGCAGGTCAGAAGAGATGTAAACTGGGAAAGTAATCTGTGCTACCAAAGCCAAACCGCTAGATGGGAAATGAAGTCAAGGACAGGTTCCGAATTCAAGACCACTAGTAATATTAGAGAGAGCGAGGCAAGGCGTGCCTAAGGAGCTACCAGTACCGAGCAATGAGATGAGAGTGGGAGAGGGTTTAAATCTGTCTGGATGTGGGGAGTGGGGTAACCAGTGAGCTGTTGTGACTGGTTAATGGGTCTGATCGGCGGCGTCTGCGTTGATCGCCTGCAGCTGGGGCTTGACTGGGGCGAGACCGTTTGGGCGGAGGATTCCGCTTAGCAGCGGGTGTGACAGGAGGCAAGAGCTGGAACCGCAGGGAGACACAGCCAGGTCACAGCCGGGTAGAGACAGTCCGGAGCGCTGGGACCGCAGGGAGACACGGCATGGTCATAGCCAGGCGGAGACGGTCCAGAGCGCTGGAACTGCAGGGAGACTCCACTTTGAGTGGAGTGTCCAGAAAAGTGCTATATAAGTGTAACCAATTATTATTATCAGTGCTGTCATCGGAACCTTTGCCTGAACTGGAGATGCAGCTGCCTCTAGCTCTAGATGTAGTGCATCTAAAGTGACTTCTAACCTGGCTTTCTTTGTTATTACAGCTATCTATTTCTGAGCAGAGAATGCCTGGATTCCAGTTGCAGGCTCTGGCTGCTGCTGCGCTAACTGATCTAGATGACGAGCTGGAGCCTACGGAGATAATTTAGGGATGCTCACCAGTCTTGTGCCTATCCTCCCTGACAGAATAACACTGGAAAGCTGCAGTCTACAAGACTCTCCTGCTGTAGAAACTTGCTCTTCCAGCTGGGTTTGTGCCTTTTCCACTGAACAGTCCCACCCCTCCCTTGTGTGTTTCTAACACAATTCGACCGACCCCCAGGCACCATTCAAAAATGACACTTTAGTCAGAATTCCAAGCTCCTCTCTTTATTTCAGCAAACACCAAGCATGTAAACATAGCATTAGGAGAGAAACAAAAAAGATACAGAATAAAACTCGATTGCTAACTAATATTCAGATATAGATTGCATCTGGTATGCTTTACTAGTCGAGATGTATCTTCTGACATCTTTTGCTAACAAAAGATATCTGCGACACCATTCCTATGAATGTCAAGAGTGGTATAGCTGTTCACATTTACTACATACACCAAAAACAGAAAGTTTGGAACAGAACTATACAACTATTGAACACTACAAGATAAAATCATGAATGCATCTTTACAGGCAATGCTCCTGAGGGCATAAACAAGGAGGATGGCAGCTAGCCACTTGCTGTGCACTCAACCACAACAAACCTTTGAGGAGTTCCTGTCCGTCAAGTCAAAGTGCACGTAGCACCACAGAGCTAATGCAGCAAGTCAACTAGGAAGATCCAGATGACAAGAAACATAGACACCGAAGGCAGAATACTTGCACTAGTTGAGGGAGCAGCATTTGGTGGTTTTGTAGTAGTAGTGGTGGTAGTAGTAGTGGTAGTAGGCATTGTAGTAGTAGTAGTTGTTGTTGTAGTGGTAGTAGGTGTTGTAGTAGTAGTATGGGTTGTTGTAGTAGTAGGTGTTGTTGTAGTAGTAGTAGGTGTTGTTGTAAAAGTAGGTGCAGTATTAGAGGGAGCGGTGTTCAGTAGTTCAACAGAAGTAGAGGCAGAAGTGGTCACTGGTGTAGTAGTAAAGAAATCAGCGTTCAGTAGTTCTGTAGTTGTAGAGAAATCAGTGGTCACTGGTGTAGTAATAGAGAAATCAGTGGTCACTGGTGTAGTAGTAAAGAAATCAGCGTTCAGTAGTTCTGTAGTTGTAGAGAAATCAGTGGTCACTGGTGTAGTAGTAGAGTAATCAGTGGTCACTGGTGTAGTAGTAAAGAAATCAGCGTTCAGTAGTTCTGTAGTTGTAGAGAAATCAGTGGTCACTGGTGTAGTAGTAAAGAAATCAGCATTCAGTAGTTCTGTAGTTGTAGAGAAATCAGTGGTCACTGGTGTAGTAGTAAAGAAATCAGCGTTCAGTAGTTCTGTAGTTGTAGAGAAATCAGTGGCCACTGGTGTAGTAGTAGAGTAATCAGTGGTCACTGGTGTAGTAGTAAAGAAATCAGCGTTCAGTAGTTCTGTAGTTGTAGAGAAATCAGTGGTCACTGGTGTAGTAGTAAAGAAATCAGTGTTCAGTAGTTCTGTAGTAGTAAAGAAATCAGCATTCAGTAGTTCTGTAGTTGTAGAGAAATCAGTGGTCACTGGTGTAGTAGTAGAGTAATCAGCGTTCAGTAGTTCTGTAGTTCTAGAGAAATCAGTGGCCACTGGTGTAGTAGTAGAGTAATCAGTGGTCACTGGTGTAGTAGTAAAGAAATCAGTGTTCAGTAGTTCTGTAGTTGTAGAGAAATCAGTGGTCACTGGTGTAGTAGTAAAGAAATCAGCATTCAGTAGTTCTGTAGTTGTAGATAAATCAGTGGTCACTGGTGTAGTAGTAGAGTAATCAGCGTTCAGTAGTTCTGTAGTTCTAGAGAAATCAGTGGCCACTGGTGTAGTAGTAGAGTAATCAGTGGTCACTGGTGTAGTAGTAAAGAAATCAGTGTTCAGTAGTTCTGTAGTTGTAGAGAAATCAGTGGTCACTGGTGTAGTAGTAAAGAAATCAGCATTCAGTAGTTCTGTAGTTGTAGAGAAATCAGTGGTCACTGGTGTAGTAGTAAAGAAATCAGTGTTCAGTAGTTCTGTAGTTGTAGAGAAATCTGTAGGAGTAGAGGGAGCTATGGTCACCGGTGCTGTTGTATTAGCCGATACTACAATTGGAGCGTTAGTAGTATAACTATTACTAAAGACCACAAAGTCTGTAGTCTCCAACCCAACTTGTTTTTTAATCCAGGACTTGTAACTTGACACTCCTGCATGAACCTCAAAGTATCTGGGACAATAGTTTCTAAAATTTACAACTCCAGCCTGAATCCAGGTAGACTCCTGTTTACACACCAGTGGACTCCCTAAAACTCCAGGGAAAGGGTAATATAGGCCCTACAATAACAAAGAAAAAGGGATTAATATAGACAGAACATTAACACTGCACTGAGAAAGAGGGGTTAATACAGACACACTGACTGACTGGACACTCCAGTACATTAACACTGCACTGGGAGAGAGGTGTTAATACAGACACACTGACTGGACACTCCAGTACATTAACACTGCACTGAGAGAGAGGGGTTCATACAGACACACTGACTGACTGGACACTCCAGTACATTAACACTGCACTGGGAGAGAGGTGTTAATACAGACAGACTGACTGACTAGACACTACAGTACATGAACACTGCACTGAGAGAGAGGAGTTAATACAGACACACTGACTGACTGGACACTCCAGTACATTAACACTGCACTGAGAGAGAGGGGTTCATACAGACACACTGACTGGACACTCCAGTACATTAACGTTGCACTGAGAGAGAGGTGCTAATACAGACATACTGACTGACTGGACACTCCAGTACATTAACACTGCACTGAGAGAAAGGAGTTAATACAGACACACTGACTGACTGGACACTCCAGTCCATTAACACTCAGACACACTCATGACTATATGTAGCCCTTTGTTTCCTATTTCATAGATCATATAACAAAATACAGGCTTTTTTTCTTTCTAAATTTTGTTTGTGTAACTTATTGTTAAATACAGAGGAGAAAGAGTTATTTCACTTACCTGGACCTGAATTACTTTGTCCTGAATGACACCAGCACAGATCATTTTTTGTGTTACATATGCAAACCCATAGAGTTTATAGATCCGTCTGACACAGTCTGTGCTCTCGATGATGGGCAGCTGGGCCTGTTGCAGGGTCTTGTTCCCTGACAAGGCTGTTCCTGAAAGACAAGACAAGGGGGATCAGTGTCCTGTGGTGTCTCACTCAGTCCTGGATTCAGACACTCAGCCGTTCACGTGTGCATGACGCAGGGACATGTGGAGCACAGTTACAGCCGTGGAGTGAGCGTGTGCTGACAGGAAGTGACCAGGTGACAGATGACACATGTGACCTGTGATCTTTGACCCCTCCCCCCCACATCCACTGGCAGAGATCGATGCCCCCAGGAGGTAGTGACAGAGAGAGGGGGCCGCTGTAGGGGAATGAGCTGAGGTTTGACTGAAACAGCGAGAGAGAGAATGAGATGTTATAGGAATGCCAGCAGCCATATCACCCTGCAGCTCACAGCTGGCAGTCCCACTGCAGCTCAGCAGGTGTGAGCCTGGTCAGTACCTGGATGGGAGACCTCCTGGGAAAAACTCAGGTTGCTGCTGGAAGAGGTGTTAGTGGGGCATGCAGGGGGTGCTCACCCTGTGGAATGTGTGGGTCCTAATGCCCCAGTTTACACTAGACTGTAAACAGGCACCTTCCTTCGGATGAGATGTAAAACCAAGGTCCTGACTCTCTGTGGTCATTAAAAATACCAGGGTGTTTCTCGAAAAGAGGAGGGGTGTAACCCTGGCGTCCTTTCCCCCTGACCTTCACCAATCATGGCCTCCTAGAAATCCCCATCTATGAATTGACTTTATCACTCTGCTCTCCTCCCCACTGAGAGCTGGTGTGTGATGAGAGCACTGGTGCACTATGGCTGCCGTCGCATCATCCAGGTGGGGGCTGCACAATGGTGGTGGTGGAGGGGAGTCCCCATTACCTCTAAAGTGCTTTGAGTCGAGTGTCCAGAAAAGCGCTATATAAGTGTAAGCAATTGTTATTGTTATTATTAATGCTTCAATATGTGAACTGACAGGAGTGCTAGAGCCCCTTACTTCTGCCAGTCATGTTGCCCCACCCAGTGACCCAGCAGCTGGTGCCAGTTTGGAAAGAGCTTCTGGTGTCGGCCAGACAGATGGGCTGGATGTAGTCATTGAAGGTGACAGGGCTGCTCAGCTTCACCAGGGCGATGTTATCATAATAAATATAAGAGCCGAAGGGGTAGAGAATGATCTTCCGGACCCCTCTGGACACTTCGTGGGGATTCGAGCCCAGCTGTGTCAGCCTGCCCAGGTACACTGTCCACTGACTGGCAGCGATACTGCTCCTGGAGAGAGCGAGAGAGAGAGGTGGTCAAGGTCAGAGGTCAAGTGTGGTGCCCTGTGTAAGCTCACTGCTGCTCCATTTCTCTTTCATCTGGGTTGTCACACCTGCTGCCACCTGAGTGTCCGAACCCAAAGCCAGCCATTCAGCTGCTGAGCTCCTTGAGTTTCAGAGTGGTCAATGACACACGGATCAGTCATTAGATTTACAGGATGTGGAGTCTGACTACAACTGAGCTCCCATTCAGCGAGCTCAACCAATGGAAAGGCGATAAAAATGCAGCACAGAACTAGAAATAGAACCACTGGCATTTCCTATTTCTCAGCAAACAGAAGATAGAGAAAATGTCTTACTTATAGAAGCAAATCGCTGCGGTCAGCACCCACTTGCGGTTGATCAGTGAACCTCCACACAGGTATTTTCCATCCCAGTGCAGACTGGCCTGCCAGGGCCAGGAGCCCTCCTGGGCAGAGTTCCCCTGCAGGGTCCTGGGACTCAGGGGCACCTGGCCACAGGCTGGAGAGACACACCAGAGAGTGTGAGAGACAGGATGTACAGCAGCCATATCACCCTGCAGCTCACAGCTGGCAGCCCCACTGGAGCTTAGCAGGTGTGAGCCTGGCCAGTACCTGGATGGAGACCTCCTGGGGAAAAACTAAGGTTGCTGCTGGAAGAGGTGTTAGTGGGGCCAGCTGGAGGCGCTCACCCTGTGGTCTGTGTTGTTGTTGTTATTATTATTGTTATTATTATTATTATTATTACAGGTACCGAAGGTCACTCTCCGTATCCCAACCATCCTGAACACAGCGAAAATCGTAAACTGGAGTTTGCGCTTCACAGAAAAATGTACACAAACAGATTCAGCTGCACACTCAACACAACAAGCCGATGTGGAAAAAAGAATGTCTAAAAACAGATGTAGGTTTTCTAGAAGGGTCCACTGTTCTTCAGTGGTCACAGTTTCTGACTCCCTGAAGCTTACAATTTAGCAGTGGGTCACCAGCAGCTGAGCCACATGATTCTGGTTGACCCTCTGGGAGTATTGCCCAGGGAAACTGCAGTTAACACAGTATTTCACACATTACAGGTATGTATCTCTCCTATGAATTAACATCAGTAAAATAAGAGTCTTTAGTCACAGAAACCTGGACTGCAGCTTCAAACGCAACCATCCAGTAAACGGTACCAAAGCATTCGGTCCAAGTCCAACAGACTACGGAACAGCTTCTACCTCCAGGCAATAAGACTGCTAAATAGCCAACCTGTAGTTCCTTAGCAAATCACCTGTAACGGCTACATGGACACACAGTTTTCACTGTATTCAGCATAACTGCACTACTTGTATATATTGCACACACCATGGACACATAGCAGCTCTACTCATTATTGAGTTTTATTCCGTTTCTATTACATCTATTGTTATGTAACTTTATTTTCATAACCTCAATTTTGTGATTTTGGTGTTTTTGTGATTTTTGTGATTTCTGTGATTCTTGTGATTTTTGCGAGCTCGCGGAAAAGACATTTCATTGCCAGCAACCACTGCTGCAGGCTGTACTGCTGTGCATTTGATAAATAAACTTTGATTTGATTTGATTTGATTTTGATTTGTGTAAAGACCTGTTGTGGGAGAAAAGCCCTTAGATTTAGTATCACGCAGCTAAGACAGATTTTTTTTTAATTCTGAAGCAAAACCAGCAAAGATGGGTGACTAAAGTTTGTAACATTTTCATCCAGACTGTCCGATGAGCAATCCAAGAAGGTCATTTTATCTTTGTTTTACCGGACCAGTTTTGTTTACCAGATCAGTACTGCTAGACAAAGGTTAAATTCAGACCAATTTCCTATTGTGCTCCACTTTCACTTTATCAGCCAGATACAATTTCTTGCATCAGGAATGTGTCTTTTCTCAGACCCCAGCTTGCTCTCCATGAGACACACAGACAGGGAGAGAGAAGCTTGGGGTCAGAGCGCAGGGTCAGCCATTTATACAGCACCCCTGGAGCAGCTGGGGTGAAGGGCCTTGCTCAGGGGCCCAGTGGAGTAGGATTCCTCATCTGGCTGCAGGATTCGAGCCGGCAACCTTCCACCCACAGGCACAGCTCCTGAGCCACAGAACCACAGAGCCACCACACCCCCCACCTGCCACTTGTGGATCTACTGTGCCCAATGACTAATAACTGTAGAGCATGTCAGAGCACTAAGAGCACTTACCTCTCGCTGTCACAATCAGAGCCGCCAACACACAGAGACTGACGCCTCTCGACATGACTACAGGTGTGTCAGTGTCCTCTCCTCTCCCCCTCTGTCTGGCACTGTATCTGATATATGCACCTGTCAGAGACCCGCCTTTTCTCCCCTTTCTCCCGGCCTCCCTCCCACTCCACTGTTTTCATTCTCTCTTCTCTTTCTGTTCCTCTCTGTCCTCCTCCCTCCCTGCGTAGGCTCCGCTGTGTCTGCTGATGCTGTAACAACAAAAACAATCAGTAATAAACGCATGCAGCAGGACAGGAGACACAGGGAGAAAGAGGCGAGATAAGAGAAAATCAGTCAGTGATCAACACACACGACAGGACAGGAGACACACTGAAAGAGAGGAGGTAACAGAGAATCTCAATAATAAACACACACCACAGGACAGGAGACACAGTGAAAGAGAGGATATCACAGAAAATCCCTCAGTAATAAAGACACAACAGGACAGGAGACACAGGGAGAAAGAGGAGAGATAAGAGGAAATGAGTCAGTAATAAACACACCCCACAGGATAGGAGACACTGGGAGAAAGAGGATATCACAGTGAATCCCTCAGTAATAAACATACACTACAGGACAGGAGACACAAGGAGAAAGAGGAGAAAAAATAGAAAATCAGTTTGTAATAAACACACACAACAGGACAGGAGGCAGAGGGAGAGGAGATCACAGAGAATCTGTTGGTAATAAAAATGCACAACAGGATGGGAGACACAATGAGAGAGTACATTGTTATATAAACATGATACAGTAGGGTCTCGACATCGGCACATTTAACATTCGAAACCGAGCACAAGGTTCTTAACCGTGAATTTCAATTCAGTGGCGCAACAGACTAGGAGGGTGAGATGACTCCAGCTAGTGAGTGAGACTCTCCCTGCCGCCTGCCCAAGGACCCACAACCCAGCACCACCCGCTCAACACGATCCCGATTGTGTACTGTAACGAACACTCCAGGTTCTGTGTCTGCAGCGCGGGTGACGACAGGCAGGGGCAGCTCAAGCAGGGAGCTGCGTCAGCAGGCTTGGGCTGCAAAGGAACGAGTAAGAGTCTGGAACTGGCAGAGGCTTGTTTCAGATTACAGGGAACCGTGACACTGCT
Organism: Atractosteus spatula; assembly: GCF_055471065.1. Lineage (NCBI taxonomy): Eukaryota > Metazoa > Chordata > Actinopteri > Semionotiformes > Lepisosteidae > Atractosteus > Atractosteus spatula. The sequence goes on from NC_142710.1 coordinate 3,500,541, forward strand.
GTCATGGTCTCTGTTCACTTAACACCATGGGGACCAGGATCAGCTCTGGCCTGAAGTCCTGCTGTGGCTCGAGTGCAATCGACCTGCCTTTTCCACAGCTCCATCACTGGTCTGTGAGTGACTGAGGGCATAACAGGTCAGAGCTGCTGTCCTAGAAGAGGCCCAAGTTCGTGTCACTGCTGGCTGTAATTGTACTTCCTGGATAAATCTTTTTTCAGCACCGACGCCTGTTAGACGTCTTCCACATGCCTGTAGAATAACCCTGAACTCATTCCTTTAACCTGTTAGCAAAGCAGAACGTAGCAGAAAGGAATGTAAAAAACACTTTTTATGCTTTAGTTGGGAAACCAATCACCCTCTATAATGGAGCGAGTAAAGGTTTATCCCCTGCTGAAAAGAGAAGAAAAGAAACACAAAGTTTCAGCTGTGGAGCCTTCTTCAGGTGTCTAGGACTCCACAGCCGAAACGTTGTGTTTCTTTTCTTCTCTTTTCCATGGCAGGCAGGAGATGACTTTATGGGCTTGCTTACAGTTTTAGTGACCATTTCATTATAGTCGGGCGTGCTGCTCACAGAGGCAGAGAAAGAAAGAGCGGGCTGGATGCAGAGGAACCTGACGTCAGGCACACAGTCTGGCATATTCTTTGCACAATTCTGTGCACAATCTTGTAAATCCTGTGCACATCGCACTTCCTGCACCCTGTACCCTGTCGGAAGTGTCTATGTCTGACATGTCTGACTATGTCTATGTCTATATTGTCTATAGCAGAGGTTCCCCAGCTATTACAGCTTGCAGCCCACAGGACTGACCATAATTATAGATTTGATAGCATTGTCTAGTCAGTGCCTTGTCTGTATTCACAAAGTAGACCCGGAAAACGATATCTCGCTCCTCTGTGTACTTGTATATTTATGTAAACTTACCAGCAGCCAACTCACAGCTGGCAGCCCCAGTGAAGCTAAGCAGGTGTGAGCCTAGTCAATACCTGGATGGGAGACTCCTGGGAAAAACTAAGGCTGCTGCTGGGAGAGGTGTTTGTGGGGCCAGCAGGGGGCGCTCACCCTGCAGTCCATGTGGGTCGTAATGCCCCAGTATATTGAGGGGGACACTATACTGCAAACAGGTGCTGTCCTTTGGATGAGGTGTAAAACTGAGGTCCTGACTCCTTGTGGTTATTAAAAATCCCAGGACGTTTCTCAAAAAGAGTAGGGGTGTAACCCCGCTGTCCTGGCCAAATTTCTCCCTGGTCTTTACCAATCATGGCCTCCTAATACTCTCCATCTCTGAACTGGCTTCATCACTCTGCTCTCCTCCCCACTGAGAGCTGGTGTGTGGTGAGAGTACTGGATAGGAATCATGCTATTTATTTTAGCTGATTACTATGTTTGTGATTACTGTTGTTGTTTTTTTAAGCTGATCCATGTTAATTAGCCTAAAGTCAATGCCTTAGTAGTTTAATTACTTTATAAGGGAGGAATACTTCTGTCTTTCATTGATCTGTACCATTTCCTATGGTACATTTTGCACCAGTATAGGGCTGCACTTGTTGACAGGAGAATTCGGCTCTTTTCTTCTTTTATAGATGATGATGATTATGATGTCATAGAGAAGCCCTCAGTAATAAACACACACAACAGGACAGGAGACACAGTGAGAGAGAGGAGATGACAGAGAATCCCTCAGTAATAAACACACACAACAGGACAGGAGACACAGGGAGAGAGAGGAGATGATAGAGAATCCCTCAGTAATAAACACACACAACAGGACAGGAGACACAGTGAGAGAGAGGAGATGACAGAGAATCCCTCAGTAATAAACACACACAGCAGGACAGGAGACACAGTGAGAGAGAGGAGATGATAGAGAATCCCTCAGTAATAAACACACACAACAGGACAGGAGACACAGTGAGAGAGAGAGGAGATGACAGAGAATCCCTCAGTAATAAAAACACACAA